>NW_026916358.1:2777500-2887500 GCF_034315485.1 Pezoporus occidentalis | reverse complement strand
TCAAACCAGAATTCTGTTGAGATCGCTTTAAACTATTTACCTTCCCACTGTATGTGTGCACAGGGAGATGTATATATAGAGATAGATTATAGATAGATGGATGGATGGATAGATAGATGATAGATAGATAGATAGATAGATAGATAGATAGATAGATAGATAGATAGATAGATAGATAGATAGATAGATAGATGATTGATGGATAAAAATATATGTTCTAATTATTTTTTGGCATTCAACTTTTGTTGTCATCTCTGTAATCTGAGGTTGGAAGTCTTTGTTTGAATTAGATTGTGAAGGATAGAAGAAAGATAAAACAGTTTTTCAGCGTGCAGAATGTGCTTTCAGATGATTCTAGCAATACTGAGCAGCGTACCACTTCCAGTATTAGTAGCAGAGGATTGGTTCACATTCTTTGATTGCCTGAGGAATAAATTAATGAGGTTACTGGAGACATTGAACATTTGCATATTCACGGATGCTTATTAGGTATAAAGTGAATGCCAGGTGCGTTGAATTTTGGGAATACTAGCCTTGGTTTTGGTCTTCTATTTTTAAAGCAATCACATTTTTTTTTTTCTCCCTAAAGTGGGAAGTTCTGTGAAAAAAAAAAAAAGCATTTGTAAAAATAATAACACCAAAAAAGAAAAATCAAATTAATTCAATACAGACAAAGCTTTGCTATAAGATATACATCAGACTAAATATGACACACCATGAGGCTGGGGACTATCTGTATATCTTGTTTGGAATAACAGTTAGGATGACTACAAATATAAAAACAGTTGTTCTAAGACATAAGGAGAACCAATGCTATATTTTGCACTGTGCTCCGTATGGATTTTCTAGCTTTAAATAGCAATAGGCAAACTCATTATGAAGTTACCTTCCATTATGCCCAATTCTTAATTTTAAAGCACCAATATTTGAACACATTTTGTTATACCAAGTCTCAAACTCAGCCTCCACAGCACAGAAGATAGAATTACAAAATTTGCTTGACTATTTCTCCAAGGAGTATCTGCACATGGTTGCATTGTTGTCAGTGACTTCCATCATTGCTGTGTGAAAGCACATTGTGTGAATGATTTGCACTGTACCTCATTATTCCTGGAAGTTTTCATCTATATTGTATATTTGGGATCGTTATCCCCTTTGCATTCTTAAAGAGTTTATGGTGTTGGGCTTTTTTGGTTTTTTCCTTTCCATTCTTTGGCTGTCCATATACTATGGAGCCCAGTATTAGCCCTGCTTGCTTTAGCAGAGAAATATTTGTCAATTGAAACCATGTGTATTTGTTCTGCCTTTTGCTTGTTTTTTACAGTGTAAGTATCAAGCGTGTACATGTGTACAGACTGCAGTTTTATATGCCCTGCACATAGATAAATACAAACACACGTGCCCACACAGATGTGCACCTACAAAATTATTGGTGTCACCTAGTTCTAAGTAGCTGGTGTAACAAAATCAAGCAGTGATAAGTGTTTTCTTTGGATAATAATATGTATTTACAAACAGGCTCCCTTCTGCCCCCTTGTTTCACAGAATACTGTGTTCAACTTCCCTTTCCTGGATGTTGCACTGTGTTGATCACTGCCCTGCCTCTGCAAATCCTATTTGAAAATCTCATTTGCAGCATAACTGACAACAAAGGCATTACATGCTGTATGCCCTGCGTATTCTGCAGACTATTCCTTGCCTTTGTAAGTTATTTCTAACTTCTAATGAAAATACTGTGTGATCATTTGATGATCTTTTTTATTTATTAATAGTCTGTAAAATTAAGTGTGTCTAATCAAAGAATGGATCCTTTCTTAAAAGTGCAAGGTGGAATGCATTAGATCAGTGGTACAAAAAGCAGATGTTTTTTACTGCAGTAGGCCTTTCTTTGGGTACTCTAGGAAACAGGGACTTAAACAAAACAATAAACTGAAGAGAATTCTGAGGTGCAAATGCTGCCAGTCACTGCAAGGCACAGAAATCCTCTTTAGAGATGCATTTTCTCTGCATTTGTTTCTAAACTGTAATTCTGCTCTGTGATTAGAAAAAAAAAATAAGAAAAATGATTTGATATTTCAGGGCAGCTTCTGAATAATTACATGCAAAATGATCTACTATATGTTTATTGAATATAGTCTTGCGGAGACAAATGTGCATTTTATTCAGAAGGGTCATTTTTTAAAACACCCATTGTAGCTGCTTCACTAACGTCCAGGGGTTTTCGCCATGCAAGCAGCACAGATTTTTTTGATTATGTAGATTTTTTTTTTCCCCTATTGCAGTTTCATATGCAAAGCATGCATCAGCCACATCCATGCTATCTCCTAAAGCAGTCATTCTGAAACCCAATCTGGGGACAGTGCAGACTAAATAAAATTTCATTTTGATTTGGCCTCCCGCTGAGAATGGGACTGCTTTGTTTCAGCCGACAGAACCAGCAAGCCAGAAAGGTATGTCCTGTTTTGCATGGCTGATGGTGTGACTTGAGGATCACAATCAGGCCGTTCATGCTCTCAGGGCTCGGCATCTCATCCACATCCTGTACCGTCTTTCTCTTTTCCTTGCCATTTGCTTTCCTTCTGTGCCGCCTGCCGTCTACCTGCAGGGCAAAGCTATGGCAGACCCTCACACTATTGTTTACTTTGGCATATGTTTAATAGCTGCATGGCTGTTTCAGGGTAGGGTTTTTTTCCTCTTTTTTTTTTTTTTCCCCTCCCCACCCCCTGCCTTTGTTTTTTCCCTTCCCTATCCATGTTCACTTTCCTTATTTTCTAGGTGTTGAATACACAAATACTGAATTAACGGATAATTATGTAAGTACTGCTTGCAATGCTTCAGAGATTTTACTACGAGATTTGTAATGCAGAATTTTATTGTGAGTCTGAGGAAACATTTAACAGCTTTGAAGGACTTCAGTTTTCATAGCCCTTTAGAGCCGTTTAGGCAGAAAAGCAGACACACATTATAGTTAGGAGAGAAAAAAAAAACAACAAACCACTCTTAGGAAGGGGTCTGGCTGCTTTGCCATCTTCACATGCTTTATAGTTACAGCTGCAGTGTTTAGGGGAATATAAGTAAATATTTCTCTCTCTAAATATTAGTATTTATCTTAAAGCCAGTTTGCATTCCAGGAGAGCCTGTATAGCGTGCTCCTTGCTTCTGCTGCTGCCCCATCTTTCAAAGAAGGTGTTGGCATTTGGGGGAATGACCACTGTTTTAGCCTCTGGAGCAGTTTTTGGACAGGGCAGCAGGATGCCTGAAAGGCTCCTCATGATGCAAACTTACTCCTCAAAAGTGTATTTCTCTATGAAGCTGTGCTATTCCTTGTCTGTGAATTTATTTATTTTTTTTTTTTTGGGGGGGGTGGGGCTGGAAGTTTTTCATGTGAAATTAAATTAGCATAAAATTTGCCTCAGACAAAGGGCAAATTTTAATTTTGACTACTATGTATTTTGATATGGACAATGTCCTGTTTTCCTAGTGAGGTAGAATACAATTATAACTCCAAAGAAGAAAGCAGTCCTTAACAAAAACTCCCTAAAATATGTAGCATATTCTATACAGCACTGACATTAAATGGGAATTAATGCCTTGGTTGTGATTTACAAACACAGAATTACTCTTTGTATGCAACATGCCTTTGTGGTTGGCGATATTAGTAACAGCAGGTTGTTCAGCAAGGTCTGATGGAATGTACACAATCAGTTGTAACACTCTCTGGTCTATTTAGCAAGTTTTGTTCCCAGCTTTTACTCCAACTCCACAACTCCCAGTGTTACTCCAACTCCATAACTTTCATCTTATAACCAGATTCATGTTTCACTTTCAGACTTGATGAGCTGGCCAAGGATACAGGCCCTTGGCATAACCATGTGGACCTTCACATGGCAGTGCTGTGACTTGAAACTTCACTTTCTTCCCACCTTCCATTATATTATTTTTTTAAAGTGGGGGTTGGAATACAAAGGCTCATCCACAAAAGTTTGGAGAAATAAAGAGGTAAAGATAAGATGGCCCACTGGCATCCCTGTAAGGAAGGGTAGGCCAAATGTGAGTTTCAGCTGCTTGCTTTAACCTTGCCGAACTCCAAAAGGATTTTCTGCACATGGCATAGCACAGGATCTGGTCCTGCGTGTTTTTTTGTTCAGAGATGTTTACATAGTGAAATGCAGCTTGAGAAGATTATAAAGAAGCTATCTATCTGTAGTGATGTCTCATTTTCTTTAACAAATTTGGGGCTGTAAGAAAACTACAAAGAGGCTTCATTTTTAAGAAACAAGAACTGTAGCTTTTTAAATGGATGCAGTGGGAAAATGCTCAGTTCTGGGTGTTATTTCCTCAGTATCTCTAATCCTCCTGCTTCACCCCTCAGGTATCATTGGGATGTTTTCCAAATTACCAACTCTGCATTTTAATCAGAGTTTATAAAAATGAATTCCAACTTTATATTTGCCACGATTTCATTTTAACAGTTAAATATAAGTTGTAAGAGAAACTAAACTCTAGGTTCTGTGTGGCAGTGTATCCTAATTCCTTGATGTCAGAACTCAGTCCTAGCAGGCCTTTTTTTGCACAAAAAAGTATTTTATATTACATCAATAGCTTCATTTTAAAAGAAATAATAATTAAATAAAAGGGTAAACATGGATCACTTGGAAATTGACAACATTTTTGTATAAAATACGTAAGAAGAAAAATAGGAGTGTTATTTCTTTATTCCCAGGGATGAAGTATTTTTTTAAAGAGTGGTGTTTGTTACAGTACAGGAAAATAATTTTAGCTCCAGAATGCACTTACTGTTCTGGATACTTATTTTATTAATTACATAACCGTTGTATTTAGCCAGGAATTAATGCAAACTTTATTCTGGTGCTCTTAGGAGATCAGTTCCTTTTTTAGATTGGTTTATTAGAGCTCTATTTTGTGGTCATATACTGGATCAGCAAAAGAAGTGAGTGGGTTTTGGAAGTTAGTTTTGCATATATCACTTCCACAGAAAGAAAACTACAAAAATATTAGCCCAAAGTCCAGAACAAAGACCTCATTCTTAGATAGTCTTATAAGGCTGCTCTCAGTGGACTTAGCAGTGTTCCTCGTTATTTATATTTGTGTGCTTAAGAAAGGGATCAAATCCAAAATCCCAAGTCAGCTACCTCTAGCACACTGTAATTGCAAAAAGTTCCAATATACTTGGGTATGTAGCATATTTACTCGTGTTTATTTTTTAATGCAAAGGACTTAGTAATTCTCAGTTCTCTAACTTTTCTCTCACTTTTTGTGCTTTACGTGAATGAGGTGGCATGACCAAGATAAGTCATATCGATGCCCAGAATCCTATGGAGAAAATAGATCATGTAAAACAGATAATATATGGCCAACTGGTAACCAGACGAATGCACTCAGGAGACAAGTGTCTACTTGCAGTGATACATATATGCACACTTCCATGTAAATTAGCTACATGGTGCCAGTGTATGTATGCATGCATCTATAAGTAAGTGCGTATGTGCACATATAGAAAAAGAGAGAGGAAGAGAGAGATGTAGGACATTGTCACCAGGGTTCCGGGGGTCCACCAATGGATGATACATGGGCAGATACTCTTACTGTGACCATAAGGAAGTTGAGAACCTGCATGGCTGGTGCATTTGCTGATCTCCAACCCATCGGAAACTTACAGCAACTCTGCAACTGATTATCTTAGAAATTCTCCTGCTACAAGAGAATTCACAGTGGTCTGTGTTAGTATCTGCCTAAAGACTTGTTGAGGTCAGTAAGATCCCAGACATGAATATTTGACTGTTGGATCAGGGCCTGAAGATTTTGCAGTAGCCCCTTGGGCAAGCCAGGACAGACTAATTAAAAAACCTTTGGAAAAATGTGGCAGAAATCTCTCATAATGCTGGACTTAGGACCTACCAGCAGAATTAATGAACAACTCATTCTCATTCAACTCAAAATCCTCATACTGATGTTCTTAGCTTAGTTTACACACCTGAATTGACCAACACCAATAAAAACGGTCTGAGAAACTGGTAGGAGATACTATAAAATTACATATCAAAGGACAATTGACTAGGAGCAGATACTATAAAATTATGTGCCAAAGGAAAGCTGAAATATCATGTCAGCAAGTATGAACATAGGAATCCATTGTAGTTACAGTCCAAAAGGGTGAGTAGTACATTTGCTTCAGACTGGGATATTTTTACCAAATCTCCTTAGAAATAAAAATAAATCAAAGCTAGATTTTTATTTTAAAAAGAAAGGATAAAGTTAATCAGAAGCTTACTGTTAGAGTTCACAAGAGCAACAGTATGTTATAAAAATCAATGCCATCATTTAACCCTTCATATGGTAAGGTTTCAGGCTTTCAGAAAGTTTCCTTTCCTGACCATAAAAATAAAGCAGGAGATTTCTCAGTTTTTTTAGGAGGTATGCTCCGCTACAAGGAGGTATTCTTCCTATAATGCTTTTAAATGGAAATCTAATGAAGCAATCCAAGTAGCTGATTAAATGGCTTAGTGTAAACAGAAAACCAGTTTACAGCATCTACTTGGAAATATAATATTTTGTGAGTGGGGAGAAAGAAGTCAGAAAATCATATTATTAGCATATATACACCAGTGAAAATCCACCATTGGAATGACTGTCAGAATAAAGCTACACTTGGGGAGGGTGCTTCTAGAAAGCACAGTTTGAGAGATGTTCAAAGAATAGAAGTTTGGAGTCTTGGTAACCCTGTCTTGAAAGATTTTCTCAAAACAAAATGCATGTTGACCTCCCATGTGTCATGGCTTATAAATGTGTTAAGATTTTGTTGATTATATTGAAAAAAATAGACAACGTGTATTAGTTAATTATTTATCAGTCTTTTCTTATCAAGGCTGAAAAAAGATTTTTGTCTACAAAATATGGGGTAGATGGAAGAAATTACTAGTGAACATCTAATGAATATTATATAGCACAGAAATGGACTACAGATTAATAAAAGCATCCTCTCCTTCATTAATTGTTCTTTACCCTACAGGGGTGGAGAAGGTTAGGTTATAGCAGCATTATGTCCTCACAATAAAAATACGTTTACTCTCCTAGCATCCACTGCAATTGGTTATTCATTATATATAATTTTCTTTATTTTTGAAACTCTTTACCAGCTGTCTGACAAATGCACACTTGAAACATTTTTTTAAACTTTTGGAATCATTTGCATTCAATGGGAAAATTCCACTAGTAAATTATTATTCATTATTTTTTTTCTGGTGATGGACAAATCTCAGAAGATTCAGAGGACTGTTTCAGACAAATATAACAATATCAGTGTTTATCTACAGTGTTTCAAAAAATCTCTACTGTTGTATCCAGGAACCTCCAAATAATAACCACTATTTTTGGGTTTTTTTTCAATGATGTCCAGCTTTACTTCTGTCCCCTTCTGAGGTTCCTTTACTCTACCAAACAGGGCAATGTCTCCTCATGGGTGGCAGGCTACATTTCAGAGGAAATTAATTCATTCTCCAATCCATGTTTCTTTCAGGAGTAACCCACAAAATCTTGATGCAGAGAACAGCCACAAGAAGTACTAGGAAACATTTTCTTCTGTAGTTTGTTTGTTTATTTTTCTTTCCTCTCTCACTCTACTCTGAGTTAAATTTTTCCCAGATACATGTATTGCTCCTCACTGTGGAGATAATAAAAGGAGATTCCTATACCTTAAAACAGGAACATGAAAGGAAGTGCTGCAGGAAGATTTACAGTATCTCCTCAATCTTTTCTTATTTTCACATGGGAAATCCAAAGTAAATAAAAATAAGTAACTTTAAAAGGGTATAAAAAAAAATGAACTAGATAAATAAAATCCACAAGAACCTCAATTTTGTTGGCCACATTGTAAATGATAAACAGGTTTTCATCTAATGGAACTGGGAAAAAAAAAAAAGAGGACTTAATTTTTGTTTCTTCCTCTCTTTTATTTTTTTTTTTTCTGTATAAGAGATTCAGTTAAGATCCCAAATTGCACTTTAGGGAGGTAAGACGAAGAGACTAAAAGCTGCCTTAGTAGGATCAGCTGAAAGAGCTAAATAGATCTGGGTGTTATCAGGTTAACAATGATAACTCACCTTAAGGTCTCTAAAAATAGAAGTGAAAGAAGCACATCAGTTCTGAAGAGCAAGGGGGCCAGAACAAAATTCTGAAGATCCCCATAATTAACTGGCTGAGGGTCAGAGGAACACTTATTAAAATGCAACAAAGCACAACGGGGTGTCTCAAAGATAGAGTTTCAATCTTAACCAAGACTCTCTTGGTTTTGTCAATTCCAGCCAGGCCTGCCATGTTATTTTAATAAGTACTTTTCTCTACATATTACCTTTGAGAATTTTGGGGGAACATTTATGTTAAAAGGTTAAGAGGGCAGTTTATAGACAATTCAGGGGACAAGCCTCCTTAGAATGTATAGGAAGAATGACATTCTGGTGATATTTTAAGATGTATTTGTATTTGATATTTGAATGCTGTGAGATAAAGGCATCAATTTACATTCTGGTTTCAAAGGCAATAGTAAGTCTTCATTAAGAAATAGGTCTACCAGTGCAATATCCCTATCCTAGTGCTGCTAAATACTATATATTGTCAACCCTTCTTTTTACAGCATCAAGATGATACTCAAACTGCCTCTCTCAGGTAATTTTGATGAAGATCAGTATTTCACCCCACCCTAATCCAAAACCAGATGTCCAGGTGGCAAATGTAGACAAACTATCTTGAGGAAAGTATTTTAAAGCTTTCTTGGTCACAAATATTGCTTGTTAGCATAAAGAGAAGACTGTTTTAAACCACAGACTCTATCTAATTCCACCTGGTTTTAAAACCATTCTAATTTGGCTGGTGTGTTTTGGTTTTGGGTTAAAATGTGTTATCAGAATTGGTTGATTAAAGATATCTGAGAAGTAGAGAGAGCTGTGTGGACTTCTGAGGAATATGGGGAACCTGGGTGGATCCGAACAGAGGTAGGGCAGGAGGAAAACAAATACTTTCTTAGCTTCAATAGCAGAGGGAAAACTACTCCATTTCCTAACACTCAGGATGTGTTGTATGCTACACATTTAATATATTGTTTATTGAAAGTTTTTTGAATGTAATATTATCCAGAGTACATTGTTACATCAGGATTTACAGATAATTGTCCATATCATAATAGTTGGCAAAACAGGAGAACATTATGAGTTTGAAGATAGGCTGAGAAAGTTGGGGCTGTTTAGTCTGGAGAAGAGAAGGCTGCACGGAGACCTCATAGCAGCCTTTCAGTATCTGAAGGGGGCCTATAAGGGATGATGGGGATGGACTCTTCATTAGTGACTGTAGTGACAGGACAAGGGGTAACGGGTTAAAACTTAGACAGGGGAAGTTTAGATTGGCTATAAGGAAGAAATTGTTTCCTGTTAGGGTGGTGAGGCACTGGAGCAGGTTGCTCAGGGAGGTTGTGAAGGCTCTATCCCTGATGTTGTTCAAGGCCAGGTTGGACAAAGCCTTGGGTGAGATGGTTTAGTGTGAGGTGTCCCTGCCCTTGGCAGGGGGGTTGGAACTAGATGATCTTAAGATCCTTTCCAACCCTAACTATTCTATGATTCTATGTGTAGCTGCTCTGGCTGAAGTCCTCAAATACACTGTTCTATGGAAATGTAAGTTTGTTAGAGTATTTAAGTCCAGCAAGTAGGGGTTTTTTTCCAGGTGTAGTTTGAAGTGCAGTAATGTTTAGCTGCTTATATGTAGGAGGGATTTTTTGGTTTCTGATTTTCTTTTCTTTAGTAAGACTGCAGCATCTTTGGTTTTGCAATTCCTTCATAAATTATTTTAAGTTTTCTTTGCATATGTGCATACCCACACACACATATTTACCACTTGGAGGACAAGTTGGATAAAGCAGAAGTGTAATATCACACCTCCCCTCTCCTGAATAAAGGACTGGCCGTCAGCGGGTACCCGAAGTGCTATGTACTCCCTGGAACACAAAGAATAAAATGCTCTACAGGCAACTGACAATAATCTGGCCTCAAATTCTCTCTTCTGGGTGACTCCTAGTTCTTTCGCAGTCGTGGCTCAAGTAAGCAGCAGTGTTGTGGTACACTGACAAACAGGATCCCAGTCTTCCAAAATCCTGCCCTCACAATTTGTTATGCTGAAAGGCATTCAAGTAAAGCCTGTCCCCGAATGTGTAACCACAGCCCATGATGAATACAGTGAGGGGTTTTTGAGTGGGAAAAGCAGGGGCTGTGGGTTTTGCTTGACTGAAGAAGGAAGTGAACTAGAAGAATAGGAGGAAATGAGAGAAACAGTCATGAGAAGGGTCCCGAGACAAAGCAGAGTAAAACGTCCTTGGGACACAGAATTGATTATGTGGGTAAAGAAGAGAGCTGTTGAAGAGAAACTTCTTGCTCCAGTTTCTTACATGGTCAAGGGGACAGAATTTTGTGCAATCTTTCCAACAGGCTTGCACCAAAGGTGAGACTGCATTTGTGCCAGCCACTGCCCAAAGGCTACAGTTCAACAGCACTTTGAGAATGCACTTGAACCAGAGGTATAAAAAATATGAATACCTGTCTGAAATTTACCTCTTCTCTGTATTTCTCTTGCCTTTTCTGTTCAAAATAGAAATATCCTCATTCTTCTCCTTCTGCCTGTGAGCTCCTTCTCATCTTTGAGATCATCTAAGAAGGGTGCAATAAAGAAGACAAAGGTTAGAAGTCCTTGTTGTGGTTTTGCTAGGAACACAGGAGTGATTACAGCCTGTGAAACCAGCTCTCATTACTTCACGTGGAAGTACTGGATCTCACATCAGTTTGCTCTCTGAATTCCAAAATCACATAAGAAAGCAAGAGGCTCTTAACATGTAGCGGTTCATTAATTTAGTATTGCAACAAATGCACCTTCCTGAGTCAAGATCCTCTAAGTCTGTCAGGTTTGTGTGCAACACTATTGCAGGGCAATTTTATTTCTGTAAGAATAGTAACCTTGCTTCCCTGAGTAGAGATGTGCGTTTCCTTCAATACCTTCACAGTTTTCCTGAGTACAACCAAACTCTTTGGTTGTATTCGACCTTCAAGTGGGACAACAGAAACTTACACTGCTTCTTTCATCAAATCACTCATTCTCTCCTAATCCTCTGCAGATCCTCACCAGTCTCTCAAATCTAGATATAGTTATATGTGTTGGTTTTCGCTGGTCCTACTTTATCTTTTTGCCTAGGCTTTTTTTTACACTGTGCCCAAAGCTGTCTTTCATAGTCATGCTCTGTGGAAAACCATTATGCACTTAAAAAATCCAATCCAGTGTTACTATAGGCCAGTAAAAAGACTGATACTGGTTTTCTGTTCCAAGCAGAACTCATGGACACTATTAATTTGTTCATTATTTCCAGGCATTCACTATTCAGAGCAATGAGCTGCCATCAAGAAATCCTGGAAGAACAACTACTGTCTATGCACAGGCTACCTGCACACTGCACATGCTGTAGAACCAGTGATCCTAGACTCACTGGTTACACCATACATGGACTACATACATGGTAGTCTGACTTCTCTGATCTCCCAGGCAAACCACAGTTTTCCTGTGAGAAGCAGATAAATCTTAGTTGAAACTGTTCCTCTAGCCAAGTTTTATTCATTGCAAGAGAGAAACTAAAACACATGAGTCATGCCATGTGCTAGGTCCAGGGCACTGAAGCTAAGTGGAGGTTCTGGATGAGTACAAGTCTTCCATAAGCCACACTTTCCCTGCAAAGATCTTTTCTCTTGTTTTTTTCAAACCCTATAGTCTTTGCTTCATCCTGCAGAAGAACTCAAAGCACTTGTTTGTCATTTAGGCCAGAGAGTAGACCTCACTGTGGACTCTCAGTAACTGATCTGTCATAGCACTTTTCCATGATCTCCATGGTCTTAATATCGTCATGCCATTATTGACATCTAGTGTCCTTACAGCCCCTGAAAACCACATACTTCTCCAGTATCAGACGGAAAACTTTTCTGTACAGAAAAGTGTGAAGGAACCACTTCCTCTGAGGCTTCACGCTCCTTCCTGTCCTCCTGGAGCACAAGTTCACTAGCACCCCGACCCTTTCATGCATCTGTTCAACCTGCAGAAAGCTACTTCCCAGCAGCTGCTTGTAACTGGAAGGAGAACAATCCTGGGAAAATCATCCCACAGACTTGGCTACCACATAGAAGGAAATTTCCAGGGATAATTAATTTCCTGGTCTTCTTCCTGACAGTAAAACAGGATTCCTTCAGCAATAGGTTATTGTCTTCCCACACTGAAATGAAGGTGAATATTTTTGGAAGACCCATTAAGCTTGCTTTCCATTAATGAATTCCACACATTAAGTGGCTGGTCCCTGTAGCTCTCACACAAACAAATCACTTTTCACTGTTTGCACAAATTAGACAGTACAACTTAGAATCACAGGAAACAGGACTCTGTTCAGCAGCTAGTCAATGTAAATGGCTGGACCTTGAATGTGCCTTAAAGATACCTGCATGACTTGTTCTTGAAATCTCCCAGTGGTGGAGATGCCACAGTCTCTCCAGGTGAGGTAAGTTGTTCTTCTCCAGCACTTAACTTTTCTTACAATTAGAATTCTTTTCTGAATGTCTAACCCAAATCCCTCTTGCTGTGATTCAAGGCTATTACTTCTTGTCCTATCCACATTGGGCTTGTCATACAGATTATTCTCTTTCTCTTACATATCTCTCAGCTGCTATCATTTATCTCTCAGTCTTCTTTACTTTTAGACAGAATAACTGCAGTCCTTTCATCCTTCATTCAAAGGTCTCATTTTCTGATCATTCACATTCTTTTCTGACCTCTGTTCTCCAAATTTCCCACATCTGTTCTTAAGGACAGTGGTCAAAAAGTGGACACAGTACATCACTGGAAGCATCACTAGCACCGAGCAGAACTCAGATCATGGTTTTATTCTTTCTTCCCTAAGAAAAGGGTGGTTTATTAGGTTTAATCCACAGTACATCTGCTCTTCTGGCTGTAAAGGCTTGCTATGTAATAGCAGTTAGATTTTTAACACACTGTTTAGGCAGCTAAGGAATGGCTTTTTAGCATTTTAAATGTTCTCCAATCATTTCTTGTTAAACTTTGTCATCATTAGCATTTGCAATACAACTGTAAGGCAGAGAAATACTATTGTCACCATTTTTTTTCAATGAAGAGGCTGCAGGACTGCAAAATATGCTTTGCAAAGGCATATTTTGTCTTGTGCCTTTTGAGGAAAAAATGTTGCTGTATTCTTCTGTACGGGATTCTGCAGTGTATTTGAAATCTCCTTCCACAAAACATGATTATTCAATGAGTGTCTTCATCGTGCAGGTTTCCAAGCCAAGTCTCTCTTCTTAAGGGCTGTCAAAGGTGCTTAACTGTAAACTCATATGATTAATACTTTGTTCATTTCTGCATTTCTCCATTTAAGTACCTACATTTTCATGTGCTCCAGAGCACTTCATCAAAATCTTTTCTCCCTCCTGGGACAGTTGGTCAAGGAGAAAAGCAGAACGGCAGCTGGAGAAGATAGGACCTGAAAAGAACCTGAGGGAGAGGCTCCAAGTGATAGCAGAGACTGTTTCTTTGAGCAGAAATAACCAGAAGCATTCATCTCTAGACCCTAACCCTATCTGGAATGTGGAATTTTTTCAAAGTTTTCTTAATTTACAGTGTTCCTCTGCTGTCAGCAAACACCTGAAACCCACTTAAAAATGTGTCTTACTTCTCCCTTGTGGCTGGTCCAATTCCTCCTTTGGTGGCTGATCCACCAAAAAAAGACGATAATCTAGCATTCTTACTGGGTTCTCAATAGCTCAGTGACAGAGCTCTTCACTGTGCAGCAGAGGTTTCCAGCCAGTACACATGTACAGATCTGAATGGTTCTGTCTAACCTCATTTCTGCCGTGTCTATTTTAATTTTGATTGTTTTGATCTTAATTTAGCCCTCTTGCTTGAATGCATTATGTGCATAGATATGGACTATAAAACATGATGTGTCAGCAATTTCTAGCACTGCTAAGAGGTTTGCAAGTGATGAAATCTGGTGGTCTAGTGGCATGATTCATGTGGCATAAATTGAAATCACAGTGGGTCATAATGCAGCACAACAGGTGCACCAAAATATTTTAAATGGTTTCTATTCAATTAAAAAAAAAAAAGAAATCAAGACAGAATCAAGAACAATGGCAGCCATCATTACATTATTTCCACAAATCCTTGTAGGCAAAGCAGCCGGAAAGGGGATCAGGGAGAGGACATTTTTTGTTATTTGCAGTGGGGATGCAAATGCAGTTGTTCAGTGTAAACCACACACTATATTTTTTGTCTTTCATGTGTTGTGATAAAAGTAGTTTTCTTACCAGTATAACATGTTTCATTAATACAATGTTTAAATAATTAAATACAGCAACTCTGGAGGCAATGGCTAAGATAAAAGTTTGTAGGCAATCCATTATTGCGATCGACAGTACTTCTTAAAACCCATGGAGATGTAATTTGGTAATTTAACTTCTGAAGTCAGTTGTTTAATAAACTATTACATTTTAATATAGTTTTGTTCTTGTCAAAGGGAATGTTTAATTTCCCCTCTGTCAACTGTTCCACATGAAGTTATTAGTGGTTTCAAGGTTGAGGGGCTGCTGGGTTCCTGTTTGAATATCACTACTGTGTGGTTCCCACTATCTCTAGATTTTGCCACTGTAACATAACATCTGTGACCTTTAGCGGTTATAATTATTTTGTAGGGATAGTAGCTGCCATCATTTGAGTCTTCAATATCGATATATTTTATTAGATTTAATTCTGTTGGCAGAGAGTAAGATACTGGTTAAGGGGGATATATAATTAGTTGTAGTAGGATTAAGTTAATATTAGTATACTCTAATAATGGATGTCCCAGAACCATTAAATAGAGGGAATATAATAGCCAACAAACTAAACATTACCGCTGCTGCTATCTGAGCTTGTCATAGTTTTAAACAGATTTACTTGCTGAAGTTTTGATATGCTGTTCTTTTTTATTTTTAATTATTATTGAAAAAGCTTTTGTAAGAAATGTATTCTTAAAAAAAAAAAACAAAACAAAAAATAAAGGCTGTGTTCCTCTCTATTTGTTTTTCTCCTGTTGTGAAGACTTTAGTTATGTAATGTTGGGGTGTAGTTTTAATATTCCTGTTCAGCTTCTTCTTTTGCAAATTGCTGACAGCTGATAAAATACCGTTGAAGACAGGCTTGGTAATCAGTTAAATGATTTTCCATATGCCCATCCATTACTGGTAGCAATCGAGGGTGGTGGACATTTCCATGGTACTTATGCTCAGAAATACCAAGGCAGCAAAGACCAGGATGGCAGCACCCACTGTGCCTTAATCTGGTCATTGTGACTCACCTGCAGTGGAGACTGTCTCACTGCAGTGTGACAGGTTCATGAAGATTAGGGAGCAAGGGCCTTTCCACAGGCATTTGCTTATCACTGGCCCTGGTGACATGTGGGATTATTTATGGCTGAGTCCTTTACCACAGCACTCAGTTCTGAGATAAAAAACACTCAACAGAGTTCCCACCGCCTCTCAAGCTGAAGAGATGGAAATTGGCATTATTTGAAATTCAAGGAGTTTTTACTGTACACAGGAATAATCCAAATGTGGAACAGGATTTGTTATTAACTGTAAATCCCCTTTCCCCTAAGAAAACCAGACTAAATGCAGGAAATAAGCTCCCATTTATATACCATAGAGACAATGCTTTATTGTCACTTATATTTTAAAGTCACAAGTGAAAAGTAAATGGGAAGTGGGAGCAAATATCAAGGTGTTAGTGCCACTGATCCTTCCACAGTGCAGCCAATAGGAATTTTTTGAAGCTTACTTGCAACTGATGAGGGAAGGCTTACATATACAGAACAATTGATGATTTAATCTTTAGAGCACACAAATCAAGAAGAGGGGGAATATCTTTGCCTCTTTTTTACTACTAGTTCTACATATTTCATATTTATTTACTCATTGCATTGCAGTATTTTAAGAAACTTTTAAACATTTCTTTAAACAGAAAAGATGAATGGATAATGAGGTGGATCAAAAACTGGCTGAATGGCAGAGCTCAGAGGGTCATGATCAACGAAGTAGGATCCAGTTTGAGGCCTGTAGTCCGTGGCGTTTCCCAGGATTCAATACTGGGTCCAGTCTTACTCAACTTGTTAACAACCTGGAAGAAGAGATAGAATGTTGCCTCAGCAAATTTGTGCGCAAACCATGAGTAAAATACTAACTTTCCTTCTTTGCACTTATTTCTTCTCGTTAAATTGTATTTAGGAGAGCCTTTGCCATAACCAGCCTGGGGTCCCATATGGCTAAATCCATCTTGGCTATCTCTGTATGCCAGCACAGAATCTATTCCACACCTCTTGTATGTTACCAAGCCCACACGGTACTTCAGTTTCTCCATAAACATGGTCCTTAGGATTGCCCATTCCATTCTTATTTAATTTGTGTTCAAATGATTTTCCATTTTCATTGACAGTTTTTGAGTTTCAGCCTTACAGGAGGCAGTAGACAGAATGCACATGCTGTATAATTTTGGCTTCAGGGAAAGTGGCATCTTTTCTGTAAGAATCTGTACTAGTTACTAATACCACCTATCTCATAATGATACTAATTTTTCTCTCACTTTCTTTGTCACTATCTCTCAAACTTGACCCAGGTAGACATTTTCTTCCACCCCTGATTTGCATGTACTGGAATCATACTGATTAAATCACACTGGTCATTTGTGTCCTAGGTGTATTTGACAATACCGCTGTTACCATGTTTGACACAGTTTTGTTTTTCATTTTGTTCCTGTGACTCTGCAGAGGAAAGTTGCATAAAACCTGTTGCATGTTGAAAAGAGTACAAACCTAAAATGACTTAAATGTTCTCTATTAGCATTTCTTTGCTTACTATTCCCTATGAGCTCTACAAAGATGTTTTCTACGCAGGAAAATGTAGGTGCAGGGGAAAGCTAATTTGCTATCAATATGCTGATTTTATTGTAAATTTCTACCAGACTAGATCGCCTTTTCTCAAATTCACTTTGGATATATAGACATAAATCATTGAAAACTACTATATCTTGCATGTGTAATGTTGGAGGTATTGGGTCTGTTTACGATAACAAAAGCTTCCTTGTTTTTCATAAAGTGGAGACGTAAGAAACAATGGTGTTCTTGATACCTATGCATCACTTTTAGCATTATGGTAGCCTGGGCACTGGCATAATAGAGGCATCAGATAAAATAATAATACTCAAATGATGTTTGCAAAGTTGAGCTCGTAAATGTCAAAGGTGATTTGAAGTGGACAAGAGTGAGTCTTAACAAATCAAGCAGGGGCTGCTGGCAATTGTTTCTGTTCTCATTTCTTATTGAAACTAATATTGGACAAATTGAAAGAGTGATTGCCTTAGAGCTTTCACAATGTCTTCACCAATCTGTTGTCCATTTCCATAAAAAATGGGAGTGAAAATGGCAGCTGACTTCTTTTGACCTCTCTCAATTTCACTGTGGCTCCTGTCGGAGGTCTGAAAAAGCAGTTTTTCAGGCAGATCATTATCTGCTGTAGCAAGTTAGCTGGCAGAGAAATTGAAAAATATCAGTCAAATAATCTGTTTAAGCCTGGTCTTTCTGTATGTGTTATGATCTGCAGCAAAAAAAAAAAGCCTCAACTTGAAAATGGATGAAAGTAGAAGTAGTTCCTTCACCAGACATTTTCTTTTGTTATGCCAATTCTTCTTTCCCTCTGTCCTTAGGATTTTCCTGGCAGCATTGTAGTAAGATAAGAAGCTACCTGGAGTGACTAAATCCTAGTCTTCCTTATCTTCTTGACTTACTGGTTTCTACCCTTCTGGAATCATAGACAAGGAACTGTTTTGCTCTACTTGCCTTCCTAACTCATTCCCTTTCCGCCTAGTATCGTTCCTTAGATTTACAGAAGTGTCACCATCTTGATTCCACAAACTTGTTGCAGAAACACCTTCTTCCTCTAAAATTTAATTTCATGAACTTTTTCTTCTTAGACACTTGCAATCCCACTAGATTTTCTCATCTCTCCGAAGGCCAAGACCTGTCTTCCATGCATATCAGAGCTGTGGGTGTGCTGACACTTACTTTCTCTGAACTTCCTCTGTAACCCACGACAGAGATCTTAATTTTCCTTGAAAGCAGGTCAAGCTATCTAGTACAAGATTTGCTCTTAGGAATTGTGTTTCTCTTCTAAAGGGAGTTTTGAAGGATTGCTCTTCTAACCTTCATTTTTCTTTCAAGTACTTAAAATTAGGTAGAGAACCGGCAGCTCCATTTGGGAATTTTGGGGATCCTTAAAATTAGTGCCCCAAGACCCTAGTCCATGCTGCTGGTCATCCAACCTAACAATGCTGGGATTACCCAGCAAACCCCTGACTATATCAAGTGAACAGCTTGGACTCAATTGCCACCTCAGCTGCCTTCCATCAAGCTGATTCTTTCTGCCTGAACCCCTGTGTTGCTAGAAGGTATAAAGACCACTACAGACCAGTCTTTTCTCCCCTATTTTCCAGTCTATGTGTCTTTTAGCCTCTCCCAAATTAACTTTGTGTTTCAAAGGTTCTTCTACATATGCTATTTCTCTGCTTAGCTTTCTTTGACTGTTGCTCAATTACCAGTCTCTTCTTACCTTGGGGAAGTAGACACCTTTCACTCTTCTTTTTCACAGAAGCTAGGCACTTCATAGAGATAATCATCTCAGCTGGGAAAGGAATTAAACCTTTTTTGACTAACCACCGCAGTTACAGAAGACACTTTTTACCTTAGTTTCATGGCTAAAAGTGCCCAGGTGCCCTTTCTTAAAATTTCATTTGCTTCTGAACATAATTTTTCATGCTGGGAGGCTTAAAAAAGACATATTATTTGTCTTTGGAATATCTTACCTAAAGAATTTGGCTGAAATTTCAAGTTTAGTCTGTTATTACTGAAAATAAGATATCTCTTGTACTGAGTTCTGGGTTATTTAACGTAGCATGTGATTGCTGTATCAGAAACAGATTCTTTAAAAAAATGCACAGAGTTTTTCAGCAACAAGAAAAAAAGATGTCTTGTTTCCTTTTGTATGAGTGGAAAGAAACAACTTAGACTTCAGAGAATTCGTCTCGGTTTCCACCTTCTTCCATTGTGAAGAATCCCTGTGTTTAATTAACGACAGAATGACTAGATATACTCAAACAAAGAGTATCAGGCCCATTTGGTTTCTATCAGCAATCATAAGATAGCACTAGGGAAGGAGCTGTGTGAACAATAAAAACACTAAAGTAACAAAACCAGAGACAGTTGCAACTGCTATTCTGAGGCCCATTGGAGGCAAGCTATTGACTGACCATTTTATAAAGTTATAATGTCATGGTAGCAGCTCAAGCTTTCTGCAGAGCTATCTTAGTTTCCAATTGAGTTAACACATAGTGGCCACATTACTGCAAAATACTCCCTTGTAATTGGCAACTCATTAGGTGATGTGCTACAGCTGATTCAGATCATTCCTCTGATTCCTGATTTCAGAAGTTGATTTTCACTCAGGTACAAAGTTTAAAGGTACATAAAGTGGTTGCTAGGCTCAAAATTTGACCTATCTTTGCCTGTTTTTCACTACTGTGTGACTTTTCTCCCACTGATTGTTTTCATTTTATTTAATTTATTTTTATTTTGGTTTGTTGGACTTTAGGACTCCAGGGCTATGCAACTATTAAGAGATAATATAATAAGATTAAGTGTAGGCTCCATTGCAGTGCTTTGGTGTTGTGGATCTACAGAGCTTGCAGACTAAATATCATTATTTTATTTACAGACACCCTTCTACTCCCATGAGGCTATTATATTAGCCTCCTACTTTTCTGTCTGTCCTTTGTAACTGTTTGGTTTTGTTTTGTTTTGTTTTTTTGGGTGGGGGGGGTCCTTTACATTACCTGCACTGATGCTGAGAATGACCCCATTCTGATCAGAGGTTCTCAGTAGTCAGAATATAACTGTGACTGTGGTCTCAGAAAGATGTCTCTGAACCTCAATTTGACCATGGGTTTTATTACTACAGTTATTACTTCACCGCATGATGTAATGCATACATATTTCATACTTGTTTACTTTAGAAGAATGAATGAAAAAATATACTTTTTTCTGGATTTGTCAGTCTTTCATCTTGTTCAGGATTTAAATTCAGACTATCAGTGGTATGTAGATTCCCTATAAAGACCTCTCTTGATATTTAAGGCGAGAATCAGGATACAGCCCTTTACTTTCACTGGAGCAAAGTTTTTGATCGTGGTGTTTTGGGTTTCCCTCCTTTGGTTGTCCCTTCCCTTTCTGCATTCAGAGAGGAAGATGCGAGGTTTTTGTATAAACACTTAACAGTGAGGATAAAATGGGACTCTGTTAGCTACTGGAGCCAGCTGGGCTGACCAAATAGCTTGCCTTCCAGGACAGTTGCATTCTGTGCCTTTGCAGGTGCTGGGGAATGGAAAATACCATGGTTCACCTCTTGGACAGACATGGCATTAGATTTCAAAATTCTCATCCTTAGCAAGAAACTAGAATAAAAGGGCATTGTAGCAGACAGCAACATGGGAGGTAGGGCTCAGAGTGGTTGGAAAGTGAGCTATCTCTGCAAAAGTGTTAAGTGTGACCTACTCTCCTTTTCCTCCATTTGCAATGCTCTGGTCCAGCAGGTTTGCAGTCTCCAGGGTCATAAATCCACAAGCATAGACACTTTTCCTTTGTCCCAGCAGTTTCCCTTTCTGTAAAAGTACCAATTTTGCACTGTTCCTCCATTGATCCAAGGGAAGTGGCTGATGCCGTGTGGTAACAAACTGTGAAGGGGTTCTGGCCAAGACCCAACGCGCCAACAAGCTCATGAAAGGGTAAGGGGGCAGTATCCTTGCATGCCCCACTCATGGGCACCAGTGATGTGGACCGTTTTGAGGCATGACGTAGGCCTGCCTTCCTGCTTGTTTGCAAGAGTCATGGCTTGCTCAACTTTGATTATTTTATTTTGCAGTACTTTGTGGGCAACAGGCTCTTTTCCAAAATGCCTTTCTCACACAGACACCACGCCTTTCCAGGAACACCACCCTTCTTTTTTTCTATTCTCAGAATATTCTTTTTCAGGGGTTTAGTGGTAGTTCAGCAATCCCCTGAACCTGACCTTTATAAAAGGAGTAAAGGGTAAAAATTACTCCTTTTTATTCTTTTACAGTGCCTTTGTGATTTATAAAGAAACAACAGCCACTGAGCTTTCTCACTTATCTTTGATTTATTTTTAACTTTAGCAGTATCAAATTTTTATATCCTTCCCCCCTTTTTCATTAAGACTTTCTAGGGAAGTTTGTAACTGGCAGTATTCAGAGCTTTCTCAAAGGGCTGACTAAGCCTTTTTCTCATGTGTTTTTCAGGAATTTAAGTACTGTAAGTGCTTATGGGTAAAAAAAACACTTTTAAAGTGTATGACTTAAAGGTCCCACCCTCCTGTCATTAAACAGCTTCCAATCTTTTGTACCTTTTGATGTCATAATCCTAGCAGTTCTCCAGACTCCGAAGGACTTATCTAGGGAAAAACAAAGAAATCAGTACCTGGAAAAAAAATGGGTTTGAAGGACAGAAAAGAATTTTTGATTGTTTATTTATATGTTTAAAGAAGAGATAAAAAAATAAGCACATTATGTATGTGTATATATATATATGTATAAATTGCACTTTTAAGTTCTGTACCTTGCTGTTTGAAAACTGGAATGAAGAGCTAGTTTTAGTATTCTGGTTAATAGCACACACTGATTATCAGAATTCCAAGGCTTTTTTTCCACATCATATTATGTGGTGTTTGGTTTTTTTTTTTCTGTACTTACATATGTATATCTGGCATAATATCAAATGCTATGTAAAATTCCATACATCTGAATTGCACTTTCAACTTCCCAGTTCTGTCAACTTTAGATATGACACTGTTTTTCCCCTGCAAAGTCTTACTTTTAATATATGGGTATAAAATAGCAATTAGAGTTCTGTGTCAATCAGGGTCCACTATTCCAACCTGGTACTTTCACTTAGAGCAGCTTATACATTACACTCTATTCATGCTGTGGAACTACCATGCCCTAGAATGAATACAAACTAGGGATAAAAAGCTTTTTGTTTCAAGGCTCCACAAATGTGGAATCAGTTACCAGTTGATTTAAGAACAATTGGGAGCTTTTCCTGCGTTAAGATGGAACTGAAACAATACTTCATGATGACTAGAAGTCATTGTAATTGTTTTAATTGATGTTATTCTAGAGTTATCTTGCTTTATTGTTTATTTATATGCATTTGTTTATCACAGGTCATGCTTGAAAATGGGCTTTCATCTCAATTTATATAGACAGCTAACAAATATATGTATATATGTGTATCAGCTACACTTGTTTATATCTGGCAGCAAAGCCATATGTAGTGTACATATATTTCTTGCCTTTATGTTTGTGCTATCGATTAAGACATCTGAGTTTGATTTCAGCTTGACTTTTAAGTTTGCAGGAGAAATCAAGCAAGTATGTATCTCATAATATCAGTCAAATTATTGTTTGGCTCCCAAAGCACAAACCAAGTTAAAGCATTAACTAAGCACATGTTGCTGTGCTTTATAAAGCAGTTCACTTTCTAGTTGCTTGGTTTTATCCTGCAGTGTGCTGGCTTTAAAAACAATGTATAATGTATTAAAAACAATGATATCATCATTTGTAGAGAAATATACATGAAGTATTTATTGTCATAGCTGATAAAGTAATAGCATGTTTAATTTACACTCTCTGTGAATGATAAATATCTGCATAAGTATTCCTGCGTGTCTTTACATATCCAGCAAGTAAACTAAACAATATATAAGAGGAGTAGAGAGGAAGAACAAGTCATTATTTCATCTGTTCCATTTACAAACTCAGAAGTCACAAACATGCAGCTGGGAAATATGTTTGTCTCAAAGCTTCAAATCTGTGACATGTTAATTCATAAATAATTGCAGTCACATGGTCTTCCTCGAGGGCATTAGCTCAGTATTATTCCAAGTATAGTACACTTACTTGTAATAGAAAAGAGTGGACAAAAGTGGTTTTCATAAATCAGATAAAATAGCCTAATAAATCCAAACCATCATTATTTGTAACAGAAAATGAGCTTAGTTACGTAAGCAACATTTTTAAAATTTTAATGGTCTTTGGAAACTGGCAGGTGAGGAAATAAAGGGCAAGGCTACATTATTTCTGGTTATGGAATCTGTCAGCTAAAGGTATCACAGCCATGGACCAAATAGTGCTGACTTGCATTCCATTCTAACCCATGGACCACCTTACATCCAGATACTAAATCCTTCCATTAAACAAGAGCACTTTTCTATTGGGCAGTCATATGATAACATCGCCTGTGTCATTGTCTAAATGCAGCTGTTTGCAAAAATATAAGCTTTTCCCCAAAACTGTTGTCTTTGGTACTCTGACTGCAGAGTGAATAATACAGCATGAAAGGAACCTGAAGGAGCCGTTAGGGTCCATTGTGTCAATCCAGCTGCTACACATGCATATTAAGTCCACATTTAAAAATGCTTGTAAGGCTTTTTCTGTTTGGTTTGTTTTGCAGTCCATTTTTAAGCATTCACAGTTCTTTCTTTTTTCTTCCATTGTCAGAATTCCTAAACTACTCTGAACTACCCTTTGGACAAATTCCAATTCAAACCTAAAACTCTTTTAGTTATATAAGAGTAAGTTTGCTTTGCTTTTTTTTTTTTTTTAATCAGGTGAAATTTAGAAGAAAGAAAAAATTTAAAACAAAACAATTTTTTTTCCATTGGTTACTATAAAAAGCATTGTTTCATCTGAGAGCTGGTTGTCAGGCTTCAGTCATCTTTGGATTTATTCTTCTGAAAGAAGAAATTAGAGTGGAAAACAAACTGACCATGACTGCAGCTATTATTGTTCAAACCACCACAAATTTCTCTTGATAAGAATAGTATTTTGTTAAAATATCAGATTAATTTGCTGTAGACATATGATTGTCATCCAAAATTTCATATTTCTAATAATTCATTTGCTAGAATACTTTGAATTCAGAGAATCAGTCTTCTCAGTGTAGCATAAGTACAGCATCACAAATGAGAATGCCAAATTTAAACTGTTTAGTCTGGGAATTTATTGCTGGCACTGGAGTGGTTGTTGGCAGAACATGTCCATATAGGGGGTTCATTCAGCTACTTCATTTTCAGTCCATGACATTAAGCAGTGGTTTGAGGACACTTAGTATTTCAATGCAGTCAACAACAAAAAGAAAAATATTCTCTCCTCCTCCTTTCTGTTTAATTGTATATTAGTACCTCAGAATTTTTTGCTTAAATATTAATCTTTCTTACGTAAGTTAGGAATTGCTTAGAGTAATTGAAAAAGTTTGTCATTTGTATAAAAAGTTGTCAGTGTCCTGGATTTTGATACTAGTCCTAATGCTCATTTTGCAGCTGCTGATGCACAGTGGTTTTACCTTGAGTTTAACAGCCCAAGCTAGATAAAGGATGTTGAGCAAGCAGGTAGTGTAGGGGCAGGTACAGCATGTTCATGAAAGAGATTTACTTTAATATTTATCATGCTTCAAGCAGAGAAAGTGCAGGTTTAGGGTATAAATTTTACTAGTTAATGGTAAGTACATAGTTTTGAAAGGGCTTTAAAGACACACCTTGACCTTACCAGCAGCACACTGTAGAAAGGTGTAGGACAGAACCAGCCACTACTTGGACCTAAGAGTCACCCTGCAGCTGGAAGGTATGAAATCTTCAGTTCCTAGCTGATACCCTAAATGTACTCTAGTCATCAGCTGGTGTTAAGAGTGGGAAACATGGTCACATCTCTAAATGTATAAGGCAGATATATACCAGTATTAATTTAGGTCTGGAAAACACATTCTTGCATTTTCCCTTTCAGATGAAGACAAGGATTATAGATAAGGAAAAAATTAACACCACCAAATAAATCTCTCATTGTACTGCATGGGGTGAGAGAATCACAGAGCTGTTTACCAGCAAACACATTCCATACAGGTCATTCAGCCCAGTCTTTTTTCTCCTTCCTTCATGTATTGTGTCAGGATTGATTTAATTAAATTTAAACCTTTGCTGATAGATCAACATAAAATCTGGCCTTAAAATCCTTCAGTGGACATGATTCTGGAAAACCCCTCGACAGTTTGCTCCATGACCTAACTGTTCTTGCGGTTGTAGTTTTTCCTAATATTTAACCCTATTACCTATGTTGCAGCTAAAGTCCATTACTTCTTAGGGTTTTTTTCCCATTGACTAATGAGAACAATTGGTCCCTGTCCTCTTGGTAACACCCCTTTATGTAATTATCGGGAGTTATTATGTCTCCCTTTTGGCTTCTCTTCCCTAGCCTGAACATACCCCAGTCTCTTAAGCTTTTCTCCTGGGCCTTATTTTCAACACCTTTTATCATTTTCGATGTCCTTCTCTTAAGTCCTTCTAATTTGCCTGTATCTTTTGAAAAATGTGGTAGCCCAAACTAAATGTGGCTGTCTGGATGAAGCTCAGCCAAGTCAAACAGAGCGGAAAAACTGCCTTCCTTGTATTACATATGATGCTCCAATTAACACAACCTACTGTAACGTTTGTCTTTCCTGTGACAGCATTGTCTCTTTGCTTCTTCAATATATTGTCCATTACCACTACTACTCCTTTCACTGGAATTTTCTGATGTAACTGATGTTCCATCATCTGCTTTGAGTTTCCATACAGCCACATATGTTTCCCATCTTCATACTTATTTGTATGTTGCTTTGCCTTATCTGAATCTTTGTCCTAGGGCTATTAATGTACCTTTAGCCACTGGAGTAATTTTGCTGTATCATATGCAAGATAGACTTTTTCCAGCAACTGAATACTCTCACCAGCCATACCAAAGCCCCATCAGAAGCTTATCTTCAACTGTTCTATTATTTCAACTATTTCTATTTCAACTGTTTCTACTGTGCAATTTAAAAAAAATATAAATATATTATTCATGATTTTTTTTTTTTGAAAAGGAATATTTCCTTGTATGTAGTTAATCAATGATCTATGAAAACAGCAAGGAGGCTAGCCTAGAATTAGCTGAAACACAAATTTTCTTAATTGCATGGACGTACAGTATTCTGATGTGGTATTTCCTTCAACTTTAATTATGAAATCAAATATTCAGCAATTTCCCACAAGCTAGAATTTCAAAACCTCGTTTCAGAGACCCAGACACATGATGTTGCAGAACTTGGATATGCATCCGTCCCCAACCCACCTGGGAGGCAGGCTGGAAGGAATGCAGCCACTACTGAATCCTAACGCAGCAATGCTGCCTTTGCAGGACTAGCCCGGGGCTATGCAAACTCAAGCTACTGCTAGTTTTGCTGTCATAAAAGCCTTGAGAGGCCGTTTTGTGTTAGAGCTGCCACAGCATTACTCTACTGAAACCCAGATTTGAGGAGCTGCAGCTGAAGTTTTCAAGTTTTTCTCTCTTCAGCAGTAAATGTGGAAGACTTCAGAGTCCCAGGATGGGCCAAGGAAATAGTAATCTGTGAATAGTCTTTAAATCAGATCTTTAACAGGGGGCAATATTTGTCAAATTTGGGGGAAACATTCAGGTCCAGCAAACTCTGTGCATGCACTAACAGAGACTCCTGAAGTACCTTCTTTTACCTACTTACATCTTGGTGTATCTATGTACATTCAAGATGTACATAGATAAACCAAAGGTTTTAATGGAATTCTTGCACCAGAGGAGAGCTCTAAAATTCCTTTTACTCTTACTTACCTTTATATCTGTTACTCTTTATTGTGCATGAAAGAATGCTCTTAGGTCTTGCTAGGCTAACACAGATTTATAGTGTTTATTCATTTCCTTTTCCCTCTTAACATGAACCGGAACAGTTTGCCATACTCAAGTTTCCAGAGGTATGTCTACCTCGTTTGCTCAAAATGCACTCCCAGGAGCAGACAAGAGCACATTGTGCCTGCTTGCAATCCACACCGGGCCCTTGGGCAGCCTGCCCAAACATGCCTGGCAGGGTCCTAACCACCTACTTACATATTAATACCACCTAAGAATGCCCCATGTGTTCAAGCCCATGGGATGTTGCATGTGCTAAAGAAGCACATTTTCTGCACAGGTATTCACTAGGCATAGAGGTGGGTCCAGGCCAGGGAGCAATCGTGGGGCACCCATCAGAGGAAGAGTTATTCCTTCTCTCAGAGGTGAAATTATATTGCCAATATGGTCAGTCTCAGGCATTTGAGAGTGGATAGGCTACCCAAAAGATGAGATTTTACACTACATTAATAAGTGTATATGTTTATACATGGTGATATTTATAATGACATATATTTCTAACAGGAGAGGATTACTAGGGGCAGAGATCAATTATTATCTTTTCCCTTTTTTTTCTTTTCTTTTGCTTATTTTTATTCTTTTTCTTTTCCTCTTTCTTTTTCTTTTCCTTTTCCTTTTCTTTTTCCTTTTTCTTTTTCTTTTTCCTTTTGTTTTCCTTTTCCTTTTTCTTTTCTGTTTTTCTCCCTCTTTCTGTTTTTCTCTCTCTTTTTCTTTCTTTTTTTTTTTTCTTTCCCAAAGGAAAAAAGAGAAAACAAAATCTCTCTTGCTCTATTCTCACTCTGGAAGTACAAAGCAGAACTTTTTTGCAGTAAAATGTTGATAATTCCATATGGTAGAAAGTCTGCGTAAACAATGACTTTGAACAGGCCACATGCTGAGATAGAGACACTAGGTTACTGTAGCTATCCCCTCTAACACAGCTGTAGTTTATACCAGCAATAAAGGCTTTCTGATGGTATGTTATTCACCAATTCCAAAAGCAAAAGGATTTTTATCAAGAACAGTACTTTTAGATTAACATAGTTGCATAAGCATTAAAGCTTCTGCAGTGTGGCATTTAACAGCATAGTTAAAACCATGAATAAACACCCCACCTCAGATTGACATTCATTTATGACCCATTCCTAACATGGATCTGGCCATTATTTTACCACTGTCTATGCCAATAACATTGCCTGTATGAATAAAATATTTGCTTGTATATTTGGTCTGGATTTCAGACCCAAATCCTCCAAATAAGAGTGGGAGTCAAGTCCAATGTATTGAGTCATGGTAAAGTTCTTTTCAAGGCCGAGGAAAATGTTAACTCCTAGAATAAATTACCGTGCACAACATTTTCTTTTGGGCCAGTCACCACTTTGTAAGAAACATTCAAGTGCTCTTATCTCCTGTACTAAAAGGCTTGCTTTGACGTGTTCAAACATTAGCTGCTTGTTACAGGAAGACTTACTTTCCAGGAATACAAAGATTCAGTCTTTCATCAAACTGTTTGTAGCGGTACATTTATTCTCCCTGAAGAAATTGTTTCTGTTGATATAGTTCAACTACACTGAAGAAGAAGAAAAAGTTCAGTTCTGAGCAGATGGTTAGGATGACTGACTGCAAACCAGGGCTAAGAAATTACTAAATATTACTTGTGTTAAGAGCAGTGTAGTTTCTCTATATATTTCACTTTCAAGTCTTCATCTATTTTATCCCGCCACAAAAAAAAACCAAAGGAGCTATGAACTCTTCAAAATGTTTTCTTTTTTTTCCTTTTCTTTCAAATTATGCTTTTGCAATCTTCTATTTATTATAGGATTTTCAGCAGCAAGGGAACCATAAAAACTTTTGCTCCATTATGTGGGTAGTAGTTCTCCAGAAGCAGGACCAAGATCAGAATCTCTCTCATTTTTTTATGAGCATACAAGTAAAAGACTTTCAAGACATAAATGATTCTCTTCATTCTTAAACTTTTCCTCTGACTGATTTTAGATAGCCAAAGCTCCAAGTCTTTACTGGAGTCACTTTTCGTAAATTTTATTCTTAACATATTAGGACTGATGAATAAGGCATGGGACATTCCACAATATGCCAGCTGGGGGATTATGCAGCTGGACAAAATTATCCCTGTTAGTTGGGGTTCTTTTTAAATGATGATATATATTTTGATAAACCTTTTTGTTATAGCTGCATAGTAGAAACATTATAGAACATAAATAGAGACATAATAGGACAAAATAATTCTATGAAAATAATGACATTTTAATTTTGAACAAATGTGCCTTTAACTGGAATGTTTGAGATGTCTTCTGATTACTGAAAAAAATGGGAATAGAAAGTGAGTTTTGAATTCTGAAATATCATGATTTACAATGGAAAACCTGACTCTGACCTACTTAGAGAAACACAACATGCAACATGTTCTGCTCTGACTAACCAACATAACAATATTGAATGCCAAATTTTGAATATCAAGCACTTGCAGTGAAGTGCTCATAAATGATACACCTTCATTCAGGGAATAATTCTGAATAATAAATCTAAGAAAGTCATAAACTGTTCTTGTGCAGCTCACAAATAGAAAAAGAATGTGAGGTTTGTCTAACAAATTATTTGGAGTGAATTATGCATCCAGCAGTTACCTTAAGTCCCTGATCTGTCCCTAAAATTTGTATAGGATATCTCCTCTAAATAGTTTGCAATATGAAAACCTAGATCAGTCATTCCCCAGCCAGATCCTCTACAGCAGCATCAGTCTGCTTATGTATTCCTGGATGAGACTGCTTATACATGGTTTCCTTCTGCCACGTCCACGTTACCTTTTTAAGCAGATTTGTCACCTGTTCTGGGAGAAACTGTGGCCTCCATTTCTTTCAGTGACCTAAAATAATTAAGAGCTAAATCTCCTGTCTTGAAGTACTTTTGCATATGCTTAAATTTATGCACGAGTAGTTTCATTGATTTTAAGTGTGTCTATTCATAGGAGTACTTTTAAGAAAACTTATTTTCAGGTTTAAGGTATTAGGAGATTTGTCTCCTCATGTTATGTACTTCCTCCTTTACCAGTAAATAGAATATTATCACTTAGCAATGTCCAAAATACGTATTACTAGCCAAAGGAGTTATAAATTATCTGTAATAAAAATCTGTAATAAAATTAACTGATTTTGCTTGAGTTTATATCGTTATTTTCAGTTAGACGTTTGTGATTTATATGAAACTATATCAAATCAGAAAAAGACCCCATTCAGAATCCTTTTTTGCTTTTGAATGATATTTTGGGTTGGATCCCCAAAGAAAACTCGGCACTTAATTGCCGTTTCCAGAAGTGTTTGGTAGTAAACGTGGTTCTGAGCATTAAGAAAAATTGTGTAGTTTTTAGTCATTTGTGGAAGTAACACTGATGTGGATGGCTGCGATACATTTCACTGCTGGTAACCTATACAGGCAGCACTGGAGTGCAGCAGCCAGTTGAAGGAGGTGGCTTTTGGAAGGGGGAGAGGGAAGGAATATCTAAATGGGTTAGCTGTTAAGAACAAGAAGCTTTTGATTTAAGAAATATTAAAAGTGAGTTCCTGGATTTTACTCCTGACATACACCCAATTAATATATTTTCCAAAACCGAGACACTGTATTTGCAGGATTTGCTTAATATTAATGGAGGCATTAAAGGGATAATCTAGTACCTGTAAGATGCTTTCACATTCCCCCCCCCCTTATTTTTTTCCTTCAAAAATACAGAAGCTTCTTCTGACCTAATTGATCAAAAAATGCTTTTCCTCAGGGTACAGCCAAAATGTCTTCTTTTCAAGGCAAATGAATTTGGGGATTGGTGAGAAAGGTAATATATACTAGCAAAAATGCCAGGATTTGAGCTGGAAATAAACCTCCAGCATAACTTGCATTTTCCTGTTGCTCGTACAGCCATTCAGAATTTATATTTCTTCTTTTAAATGCATGCAACTAGTTAAAAATATCTGCTGCAAGTCTTTCTTCCTGCTGCTTTTCCAAATTTCTTCAAAAGGGTTATGTTATAATTGCCATTTAGAAATTTCCACTCGTAGGAAAACTCACACAAAAATAAGCTTATTAATTAAATAATTTCACTAATTACAGAAAAAAAGTGATCAGAATAAATTATATATTTTTATAAGGGATTTTTTGAGATATGTCTTGGTACCTTATCCCAGATATACTTAAAAATTCTGTTTTTCTTCCAGCTGCAAAGTTCATTTGCTATCTTAGTATGATAATTATACTAATATATTAATCACTAGACAAATTACTAATAAAGATTAGGCTTACTGAAAAGTTATCAGCTGTAACTCTGTTACAGTATTTAACTTGATGAAATTTTTCAGTAAAGTAAAAAAAAAAAAGCACACAATATTTTCTGTCTGTACACACATATATGTTTCCTAAATGGATGGATTGCCTTTCACATATGTAAATTGATTTAAACAAAAAAAAAACAAACCCAACTATTTACACATTGTCTCATGGTTCTTTAGATGAAGTTACGAACAAAGGGTACCCTTCCAACAGGTTGACCATTCCCCTGTGATCTAACCACACTTTCTCCTTTAACCGCGTCCATGTATTTTAATAACTGCATGGACATCATTTACCAGAATCAAGAGGAATACCTTATATACCAGAACACATAACCCAGGACTCACTTTAATATTCATGAGTTTTTCAGCTGTATTAAAGAAATTTAAGTAGCTAGTGAACAGTGGATTGCATTCCTCCACCATATATCTTTCATCTGGCTGTTAAAGTTAAGCATTACTAAGGCAGTTTTAAATTCTTCTTTGGAATTCAACTCCTTGGTAGACATGTAATACATGCTGTAGATTCTCCAGCGTGCGTGCCTGCATTAACAGCCACAACTATTTATAGTTGCTACCAGGGTCCTAAAGACATGAAAGTTCCCAGACCCAGCAGGTTAGCTTTGAACTCACTGAAAGAAAAAAATTAAAAAATTTAGAAAGTTCTCCCCTCAAGCCAAAATGTGGAGGTTCATTTCCCACATCAGATATTTTTTTTCAAAACTTGCTAGAAAAGTCCAGATTTAGGTTTCAAAAACGATAAGGAAAAAAGGAAACTCTTATTGTTACTGTTTTTTTCTGCACAAATCTTGACATTTTCCAATTGTATCTCCATCTGAAATAAGAGATCAGTTTAGGAATAAAAAATACAATTACTACATGAAAAGAAATGACATTCAAATGTTGTTAATTAAATGAGGGAGTGGATGTCAATGTTAATGTGTAGGTACATAAAAAGAACCTTATTTTGCAGATGTATGACAGAGCTCCCTGAAGAACGCAAGTTTTTCTATATTAATTCCGTGGTAGTTGAAAGCTACATAATCAAAAACACCTTCTAAGTTTGGCAGAAATACAACACTGGCTGTTTAAAATAAAAGGTCTGTATGGAAAGTTCAGTTTTGTTTTGTTATTTTTTTTATTCCCCTAGGGTCATTGTGGTTGAGGAAATATTTTTATCCAGGCCTCAGGAAATGGTGGTCTGGCTAGCAACTGCAGTGGTGTGAATGGTTACATGAAGAGTATCTACTTGAGGCAAAGCATGCCATCACTTACTTCTGCCCCAATACTCCTGAACTACAAGACCTAATCAATGTCAGTGGCCACCTGGAAATTCCCAGTGAGGAAGGACTATGGCAGCTTCTACCCTGAAAACAAACCTTCATTCTGGAGTGAGGTGAGTCAGTAATGTGTAAGATATTGGTGTGGATAAGCAGAACTCTGCTGAGTTATATTTCAAACAGAAATTCCACGAGAAGACATCACGCACCTCACACATAAATGGGCTGAAACAACAAGGATCATACATAGAGACTTTTCTGATGGAGTCTTCCTGCTTTGAAGCTGAATAAATATTATGGCAGAGTCAATGTGGCAACCTCAAGTTAGCATAAATCCATCAGATTTTCTGAGGATAGTTTTACCAGTTTTCACTCCTCTTTTCAGGACTCTGTAAGTGTTTCTCATGTGCCGCTTTCTAATATAATGAAGTCTGTTTCCTATTCCAGACCTGAAAATTTTGTGCATGTTAATCTGTAGATCTATCTGGGTTCTTCTGCTGTAACTCTGCCCATTCCAGACACGTTACAAACTGGTTACCTTTTCTTTGACTTCTTCAGAAAATATGAAATGAAAATGTCAACATCAACTGTCAGGCTTAGAATGCACACAGTTTCTTGATTCCCAAAGGATCTTCCATATATACAGATAATTTATGATATCACTTACAAGTTTAATCAACACTCTGTCTGATAACCATTCAGATGCACTCAGGCAAGTATCTTCCTACGTTTTCCCTTTCTCTTCAATATTTGTGGGGTTCATTTAGGAAACTACCTCTTTAGGCTATTGTATTTTAGCTTTTATTTCAGTTAGATATTCCATTTTTTTGGTTGGATATTCCATTTTCCATCATGTTACAGCTCAATAAGTTCTACAGCTCAGGTTTTTTTATTAAGCATTTTTCTCTAAGAAACCTCTGCCTTCCAAGCTTAATCAGCATTGCTCTATCTTCCACTTTCTGTTTTAAAAAATATGAAAAAATACAGTTTCCTTTTTCTTGTTGGTGGTGTCTTTATGAATAGGTGTAGCATTGTCTTAATTTTCTACTAACTTTGTTACATGTCACCACTCATCTCTTAGCTAAGCGGTGCTTATTTGAAAATATCAACAGCACCTCAGAGGAAAATCTTAAAATGGGTCAGTGATAAACTTCTTTTTTTGGGGGGGAGGATAGAGGGAGGGGAGAAATACAATTATAAGATTACTTTTAATACCAGGCATAATTTTTACAACTGGGCAATACATTGAATTATTAATTCCATACAAAACCACTTAAAAAAACAACATAGTCCATTAAGAACAGATGACAAAATAGAGTATATTCTGGTTTACTGCTTGATTTGCCAAACTGTGGCATTCCCACTAAAAATGAACTAGTGTCTGGCAACTTGCCTGGTTTTCAACATGTGATGTCTAGCTGATGCTGTGGGGCTGAACTTTCACCGTAGTCATGATGGATTAACAGCAGCTTTGGTAGCACCAGTGGCTGACCAGCAAGAGTCTGAAAATCAGACATTTTTTATACACTCACTTTGCCTCAGACTTCATTTTCCTCTTTTCAAATATTTCAGATAAAACTACTCAGTAGTATCCAACAATGAGTCCAGGGAGATAATCTTGTTTTGTACACATTGAAAAAATTCTGGCAGTCTTTCCTTTGAAGTGTTCCATGTCTTCTGCGCCTGAGAGCAAAGGCTTGGAAATATAAAAGGATGCATAACATTGATATAAATCCAAACCCATTCTAGCTTGGACTAGTGAGGAACTAGTGAGGGACATCATTTTCAACAGAGGATTCACAGAATTACAGAATGATGTATGTTGAAAGGGTCTTCAAGAGGTCTCTAGTCCAACCTTCTCAGAACAAGGTCACACTGAATTCAGAGTTCAGGTTGCTCAGGACTTTGTTGGGTCAGGTCTTGAGAGCCTCCAAGAGTGGACTCATGGCTACCAGGGCACCCTGCTCACTCATGTTTAGTCTGCTTTTCCCTAGATCCTTTTCAGCAAAGCTGCTTCCCAGTCAGTCAGCCCCTAACCTGCAGGGAATTAGTTATTTCTCACCACTATGATGTAGTATGGGGAGAGTGAGCAGGGAGCCTTGCTCTCCTTTTTTGTACTGAGGATTTCTTGCTGACATGGAAGGGAGCCACCATACTCTAATGTGGTGAGACCAAAAGAAAGACTGGCACTGGGAGGAGAAATTAAAAATTCTGCCTAATAGGTTAATAATTATATAGGACCACAGAAATCTATATAATAATTGGAAGCCAGGGAAGAGGTCACCAAGACCTTTTTGTTATGGATGCATTAGAAGGCTGGATGAAGAAGATTATATTAAGAGTTACAAAAAGTTTGTTAGCTGGGTTACAGCAAATTAAATTCTGGTGAAAAAAGAAAAAAAAAAGGAAGACTTGGGAACAAATTAAATAGATTAGATCTTATTAAAGAGAGTGAGGAGCAGATATAGAAGGGGAAGAGGAACAGGCTAGGAAAAGAATCTGGGATGGGTATTTGGGAAGTAGGTAGAAAGCCATTACCCTCAGAGGTAAGGAGTCAGGCAATGGAAACAAGTGCAGAAAAGGAGTAAAAATAAATCAAATGGAGATCTTCATGGGTAGAACAGAGATCAGGACAGTCTCGGTGCCTAAGCACAACTAAAAATTCTGAGATGAGACTGTTGCTCTGCACAGTGAATTTCATGCTGTATTGCTAAAGGATTTCACTCTCATGAGTGAAAATATAGCTGGGTTAAAGGACCACCTATGGGGAAGACATTGAACTGAAAATCTATGACAGCTTTGGAATTTAGGGACATTTAGAAAGAGGGAATAAATATTTTGGAAAATGGCACATGACATCTGTAAAAATAAATAATATGTGAAATTATAATCAAATGCAAAGCACTGTGCATACTTAAAAAGTGAAAGATTTTAAAATGTTATAATTTTTAAAAAAATTCTTGACGATGTCATCATAGTTTTTGATTGTGCAATATATATATATGATTAAAGTCTTATTTTACTTACATTGTATCATATACTGTTGTAAATGGATGAGTTTAAATTTCAAATGAAAATAAGAGTAGCCTACTTCTCTCCCTTAGTTTTATTCACAAATAATGCATCATCAGCAGAGCTGTCTGGAGGAAATTCAAAACCTCAGAGGCTCTTCAGCCTTCACTCTTTTCCTTCATAAATCTGAACTTTTGTGTCAAGGAAACACTGAAATTAGTTTTCTTCCCTTTCAGTTCTCTCCAGTTTGAATTAGAAGTCAAAATCTCTGGCTTCTTGAACAGCAAACTTTGTTTAGACCATTCACAAAGGTTACTATTTTATGTACATGAGTAACGCAACTCAACAGATCTGTAATTTCAACATGGTCTTTTCTCTAGAAATGTTATGTATAAGTTTTATCTTCAAAGATATTTCTGAACTTAACTTCTGCATATCTTTGCACCCAAGTTTGGTTTGATAACCTGTAAAGCAGATCTAATTTTTTTGTTTTCCTGTGCTCTTCTCCATACTGGGAAGTATCATTTGCTCACCACATATTGGTAAAATGAGTATTAAGTTTATCAATGTCATCCACAGTTCCTCAACAAGAGGGAATGAGAAAAAAATAAAGATTGAGAGGAAGCAAGATAAAGAAAAAGAAAAAGGAAGGAAAAAAAAAAGAAAAAGAAAAAGAAAAAAAAAGAAAAAAAAGAAAAAAGAAAAAGAAAAAGAAAAAGAAAAAGAAAAAGAAAAAGAAGAAAAAAAGAAAGAAAAAGAAAAAGAAAAAGAAAAAGAAAAAGAAAAAGAAAAAGAAAAAGAAAAAGAAAAAGAAAAAGAAAAAGAAAAAGAAAAAGAAAAAGAAAGGAAAAGGAAAAGGAAAAGGAAAAAAGGAAAAAGAAAAAAGAAAAAAAAGAAAAAGGGAAGGGAAGGGAAAGGAGGAATGCAAAATATGATCATAAGCCTATCAAAGTGTGAGGGGATTACAAAGAGTATTGAAATACAACAGCAAAATAAGGAATAAGTGTACAACCATAATTCAGCTTTCCTTCAAGACTGCATAATCAGTCTGAACATTGAGAAGTCGGGTTACTGATTCCAAACTGTCCTCTCTTTTTTGAAAATATCATTTGTTTGTTTAAAACATTAGCTTGCTGTCATTCCATCAAAACTTCATATACTTCTGTTAAATGTATGCCATTTTAACACCTTGCAGAAGGTGTAATTTGGCTATCTCATGTTCCCGGTCTCCTCTGGCTGGTTCTGGCTGCTTGGCTAGGTGCTTCTTTTGTGACTTGTCATCACCATGGTGAGCCCAAGAGGCACCACCAGATCACAAGAAGGAACTAGGGTGAATTTGAATCTTGGAAAACATAGTCCAGGTAAAGACTCTGCCCTGTAGAGAAGGCTGGAAGTCTGAAGCACCAGCCTGTCACTCCCATGAGGCCACATGTCAGTATTTCCACATAGAAATATTTTCTTTCTCAGCTGAAATATCTGGGAGTAGATTTTTTTTCATCAAAATGTCAACATTTGACACACATAATGTCAATTTTCTAGCCATTCTACAGTAATTTGCACCTGATACAAATGTATGTGTATCTCCTCTATTTCTCCATACTAGTTGTTTTTTCAATAAGAAATTATGGAAAAAAGTGAAGATGTGTCAGAATCTATAGGTTCTAATAGTGGGTTTCATCTGACCAAATATAAAAATCTATAACTGAGATATCTACATCTGACGTTGTCATCCTGGACTCTTTTTATAATCAATGGAGAGAAATAGGCACTTTTAGAGTGTGATTCATCTAATCCTGAAGTAGATGACTAAAACAGGTCAGCTGAATCATGTTTTAAAAGCACCTATTTCTCTCCATTGGCAGTAGAGGGAATCTATGGTGACAACTTCAGACATAGACATCTCAAGTTAAATAAAGTTACTCATGCATTAAGAGTCCACAGAACTGTTGTGCATAAACTTGTCCTTTTGTACCATAGTTTCATCTGTTCATGTTACTTGTTTGTAAATATGCAGAGACTTTTTCTTTCCCTCTCTCCCTGTTAAACCGATCTTTTTACCTTCATTTTTTCCCCTACTTACCCTGTGTTGTGCATCCTTTTTCTGTTTCCCTCATCACTATAAAAATCAGGCTTCAAATCAGTAATTTTAAGCCAATATCTGAGATAAATGAATGCCATTTCATCAAAACTGAGATTCTGCAGTGCTGCCTACTTTCCTTGTTAGTGTCACCACTAGTCTGTGGTCTTTTGAAATACAAGTCCCCTTTCCAAATTATACTAGTTGTCTGATATAGAAGGCCAAGATCAGCCAAAAGATATTCCTGTATTGTTTCCCCACATGGATTACAGAGCACCCTTTCACAAATTATGTCAGTTAACATAATAACAGATTTCCAGCATTTCCTGTACCTATCTGTGGATCCCACAAGTTAGAAAACTGTTCTTTGTCACCTTTGCTCACATATGAAGCAGGGAGTTTCCAGTAATTACCAGTGGCTTACAAGTGAAGACAACAAAGTCATATAAATAATAATGTTACTATGAGGTACAGTGAACACAAGCTTTTTGCATTTCACCATGTCACAATCCTAGTGCATGCCAGAGACAGTGGTGTCTCTTTTGAGCTGTTATAGAATTTAAGTGTGAATGAAAGTCTGAGCGGTAGAGGCAGATCTTTGCATCTATTCCATTAATCTCTGCAACATGGAGCATTGCCTTAACAGAATCCTGAAGGAAATCAAACAGCAATAAGTCTGACTTCTCTCTGGGTAAACCCCTGCGAAGGCATATAAAAGAGTGAAGGGTAGGGTATGAATTTCACTTCAATGCACCAGTAATGTGACTGGGCTAAATCTGGGGTGGAGGACTCAGATTAACTCCCAGCTACATACTGCAGGTTTTCAAATTTTTGTAGTGTAAAAAGCAGAAAGAAACTCTTAGATCATCTAATCTGCTTTCTTCTTGATCACAGGCACTTACCTTTTACACTGTTATCCCCACCTTGAGCCAAATAGTTTCTCTGCAGCTAAAGTATATCTTCCTGAGAGGCATCTAATCTTGACTTGAAGATCTCAGGAGATGGAAAATCCACCATTTCCCTCTATAATGTGTTCTGATAGCTAATAGCTATCAGCATTAAAAGTGTGTGCCTTATTTCCAATTTGAATTCATCTGGCTTCAGGCTCCAGCCTTTGGTTCTTATTATGCCTTTCTCCACGAGATTACAGAGTCCTTTCATATCCATTATTTTCTGCCTCAGAAGGTATATATGCCATAAGCAAGTCACCTCTCAATCTTCTGCCTCATAAACAGAAAGATCCAACTCTTTAAACCTCCCACCAGAAGGCATTTTCTCCTGTTTTTGAAACATTTCTGCATTTCCTCTCTACCCTCTTCAATAGCTCCAGTGTCCTTCTGAAAACGTGGACTGCAGAGTTCATGCAGTACTCCAGCATGGTCCTCTCCAAATTATATCAGAAAGACCACCTCTCTTCTCCCCTCACTGACTGCTGTACCATCCTATTCTGAGCTACTGTTTCATTGCTTGTCTAGTATGAATTCTCCATATTTTTAAATCTCTGCTTTCAGTTATTCAGTTTCATGGATTTCATCATTGTTTCTAGAAAGGTAATTTAGGATTGAACTGTATTAAAGCACTCTATTTCTAATAACCTAGTTTACTAAGCAATCTTTTCCATCTCCAGAGTGTTCTCTCTGTTGTTTACCATTGACTTATCCGTAAACACTTCCAGGAGTAATATCACACCAGCTTCTGGACTGTTAATAAAAAAACTTTTAATCATTCATCTGCTACCAGTTCTTGTGGAATCAGAGAAGAAACATCCTATGTCAGCTTTGTATTGTTTTGCATAAGAGTGACAGCAGGGGAAGGGGTCTGTTTTGTTACTTTCTATAGTATTATTTAACCATGCCAAGTGCAAGGTCCTACACCTGGGTTGGGGCAATCCCAGGCACAGCTACAGGTTGGGCAGAGAAGAGATTCAGAGCAGCCCTGCAGAGAAGGACTTGGGGGTGTTGGTTGGTGAGAAAATGAACATGGGCCGGCTTCAGTGTGCGCTCGCAGCCCAGAAAGCCAACCGTATCCTGGGCTGCATCAAAAGGAGCGTGACCAGCAGGTCGAAGGAGGTGATCCTGCCCCTCTACTCTGCTCTCATGAGACCTCACCTGGAGTATTGTGTGCAGTTCTGGTGTCCTCAACATAAAAATGACATGGAACTGTTGGAACAAGTGCAGAGAAGGGCCACGAGGATGATCAGGGGACTGGAGCACCTCCCGTATGAAGACAGGCTGAGGAAGTTGGGGCTGTTCAGCCTGGAGAAGAGAAGGCTGCGTGGAGACCTCATAGCAACCTTCCAGTATCTGAAGGGGGCCTATAGGGATGCTGGGGAGGGACTCTTCATTAGGGACTGTAGTGATAGGACAAGGGGTAACGGGTTAAAACTTAAACAGGGGAAGTTTAGATTGGATATAAAGAGGAAGTTCTTTACTGTAAGGGTGGTGAGGCACTGATTGCCCAGGGAAGTTGTGAATGCTCCATCCCTGATGGTGTTCAAGGCCAGGCTGGACAGAGCCTTGCGTGATATGGTTTAGTGTGAGGTGTCCCTGCTCATGGCGGGGGGGTGGAACTAGATGATCTTAAGGTCCTTTCCAACCCTAACTATTCTATGATTTTATGATTCTGCGATTCTATGATTCTGTGTCAGGACTTGTTCAAAATTATCATCAATGTACTGAACATTTCTCCAGTTGCTCTTAGGAATTCTTATATGCCAGTAATCCAATGCTGCTGATTTCAGACTGTTTATCATTAGTTTTATTGTTCAACACCCCTTTTGATTACTAATGGGAAATCCTCTTTATTACCTATATGAGATACAAGTATGGTGAACATTTTTTCACCTTGGAACGGTTAACTCACCTAAAGACATTGGTCTTGAATGTATTCAAGTATCTGGAATGAACCGGAACTGTGGTAAGGCAAATAGGTATGGCAGGATTTAAATGTCATACCAAAACCAGAAAGGAGTTTTGCTTTCTTACACTTTTATGTCAATATATCGGTCACCCATGAAATAGGAAAGGAAAGTTCAAACCTCCTCCTTTTTTGTCTAGGAATAAGAATGTGACCCTGTTTTCTTGTCTCTCAGTAAATGGCTTAAGCACTGAAATAAAGGAATTCTGGACTGAACATCTTCTTCCAAGTTATACCTACTTAAACAAAGGCTACTGAGAGCAAATGAAAATGGACTTTAATAGGTTCTTTGTGTATATGCTGAAAATTAATTTTAAAAAACTGTTTGGATTTATCTGAAATTAAATATATTGTTTTGGTTGCCAAACAATGAAAAAAACCACAATTATTCATACAATACACACATAAATATATAATTTCTCTTTTTCAGATTCAAGACAGAAATATCTATTAAGTCTACTCTTTCAACATCATTGTGAGCAGTTTTACCACCTCAGCTTTCTGAAATTTCTGCAATATATGTGGATTATTTTGTATAAAACTTAAAAATGCTATCCTGTTTATAGCTCTGTTTGGTACACATTTTTGCTTTGTTCCTCCTGCTGCTTATATGAATTTTCTGCACTGTATAGGTTCTACTGGGATATATATAGCTTAGATCTCTATCATGTTTGTCAACACAAAGTCTTACATTAGTGATGTTATTTTAGATGATCCATCTAGTCTTCAACCAAGGCAGTACCTATCCCACCTGTGAGATGGAGCCCACTCTGTGCAGCTCCTTTGTCTAATTGAATGGGGTCCCAATGTCCCAGTTTTTCACAGCAGAAAAATCTGCATCTTCAAATACATTTTGTTGAAAGTAGTGTTTGAACATCAGTGTTTTCTGTTTTCTGCTCTTGCTTTTGGGGCAAGAAAGATTTCCCAGATCATGATTATTGCCATCTTCACAACCATGGCACCATCCTCTCATCTGTTATTTCATTTTATTCCAGTGACTACAGCATTATTATAAGGATTTAGTGAAGGACCTCATAATGCTTCCCAGTCTTGCTATGGTCGACCTGTGGTCTGCTCTTCAGCAAAGTAACTGAAAAAAAAAAGTCCACAGCTGATCTGAGGCAATATACAGCAGAATTCCTAGCCTGTGTTTATACTGTTAATTAAAAGAAGTTCAGGAGCTAATCTCTTCCTAAGTGTCCAATGGCAGCAGTTGGTGAGGTCTACACTGTTTAGGACTTTTCCTTTTTGGGGGCAGATTTGTCTTTAAATCACCTTCAAACATATTCTTACAACAACTGAGCAGTGTAATCCTTCAATATGAGGTTTTCCAGGGCCACAAAACCCCAGCCACGCTGTGCCTAACAATTAGAATACATAATATTCATTAAGGACAACTAAAATCCTGAGAAGTTTGCTATTTATTTAGATACACGATCTTCCTTTTTACAGGGTGTGAATTTAGACAACTCAAAATTCAGACCCTAAAATGTTTCTGCTGAACTAGCTTCATATTATTTGGTCATCTATGGCTTAGATATTCCCAGGGTCAGCACTTGTCTAAATGTCATTGCCGAATTCCATTGCTTCAGCGGCAATAGAAGTCTTTACATAGGCAAACCTGATAGGATACAACATTGAGTTATCCTCAAAACAGGAGACTTTCAGCTGTTCCCCAGTCAAAGGCACATGGATTTGAGACATTGCCTTAGCTGCTGAGGTCTCACAGAGTAGCAACAAGCATCTTCCATAGCTGAAGAACCCGGGAGCCAAGCTGAAGCGACGAGCCCAGCATTGCCACCCAGCGCTGCTAGGTGATTTCCTCAGCTACCTGGGAGCCACATAGGCCAGATGCCTGAAGCTAGAGGTTGTGGATGATTTAAAAAAAAAAAACAACAATAAAACAACAACAACAAAAAAAAAAAACAGCAAACAAACAAAAAAATCACAAGAAAATGGCAACCTAACATGCATTTCTACAGACCTTTTATCCTGGAATGGCTGCACATTTAGACACTGACAGCTTCCTCGGAATCATGCTGTACTACAGAAGGAAAAACGGATTAGATAATATTGACAATCAGTGCCTATTCAAATGCCCATTTAACTGAAAGGAATATTTCACATAGAACAATATTTAGTATAAAAAACCTCACCTTTCTCTATTGTTATGTAATGTAATAGCCATAAATGTGTATCCGTCTTAACTAAATAAGACAGTTATATACCACCTTGCTTCTTATGACATTTACCACAAAAAGCCACTCAGTGCAGTCCAGTACTGTGTTAGCAAAATGAGAGGAGCACTTATTCCTTCACATTAGTTAATATGTCAAAAGCTTTTTATCTCAAAGATATTAAATGGTAAGAACAGTGTGTTTCAACTTCTAAATTGTCATACATCAAAGATTTTAGAGGACTTCTTTTTTAAATTGACAGTTGTCATTTAATATACAGAATGATCCAAAGCATATTATTTCTGAATGTTACCAGGGAGATTTCATTGGCTTTTGTGACATTTTCAGTCTTTGGTATAATTGGCTAACAGCTTTTTTAACCTAATGTCTTTTAAAAAATTGTGTATCTGGTGGTCTGGGGTATCACATCTTCTGTTTTCTCTTTTTTTTTGTTGTCCAAAAATGTTACCATAATGATAAAAAGTGACATTATTTTAAGAGATAAGAAACACCAAAATTATTTTCTGTCTGACCTTTACAGTTACCAGAACAAGCGGCTTCTGTTAGCAAAATAGTTCAAGCTTTTTATTACAAAGGATATTTGGCAATATTCCATAAGAAGAAAAAAAAAAAACAACATGTAGTTCTTGTCAGGGGAAGTCATTAAGCCCTCTCTCCTTATGCCAGGCTAAGATTTTAACAAAAATAAAATTCTGAGTATTTTAAGATGAAGGAGGAAGTTGTCTGTGAGAGGCAGGGATATTTCACATAGTGCTCTTTATGAATGTACTAATGTAGTTTTATGTCTTTGACTGCACTGCACTGAAACAAATATAGTGGGTTTACCCAAGAGTTCAAGGAGATTTTGGTGACCTTCATTTCCCAGCTGCACATTTATGCATTCAGAGTTTCCTTCTTCACCCTGGTGTGTTGTGTTATTGGAACAACAGTGCTTCTTTAAGGGAGGTTGGGGGGTAAGACAGATAATGACTGAATGGCTCAATGTGGCTAAATCACTATATTTGCAATTTTTAAAATACTAATGGCTACCCTTCAGCTGTACTGTTTTTTCCAGGTAAAGGCTTACAAATCAAATGTTAGCTCCACTCCGTACCTCTCATTATTGATTTTACAGGTTACCACAGAACTTTAGAGCTGGAAGTACTTCAGTATTCAAAGACACATCCAGCACCAGTCCTTTTAACTGCCGTTGTCATTGCTCTGGCTCTTCCACCCAAGTAAGGATGATATATGTCTTGTTTTCAGCTCACATGACAAAGATATGACACTTTTGTCACCGATTCTTAAGAAAAACTGTATGAGTCAAATTACAATCGCAACAAAAGTTAGAACAAAGCCCTCTTTCTTGTTGAAACAGTTTGCTGTTTACTGTCTTTTGCTTAGCTGGTGGTACAGTACATAGCCTGCAAATAGATGAAATACATTTTAGATGCATGAAAGAAAAAATACTATTTAAAACCATAAGATTCCTTTAGGAAAATAATTAGAGGCAGCTATCATCATTAACTCTGGAATACATAACTCTTCCCATTCTTAATAAAAAGTGATCCTTAATAAAAAGTGAATGCAGTTGCATGCCACAGTATTAAAGAATATATGAGTTAAATATCTTCCTGCTTCAAAGATGCGTGGCCTAAAACCTGAAAAATTACAGTATACTCAAATGATCATAAAGGACTGACTTCACTGACCATTTCTTTGTGTTTGGGGGATAGATTTCTGCATGGCATAATATTTCCACTTGCATTGGTTTCCTGGCATGAAAATGTTTATTGCACTCATTAGCTAAGAGGATGTCGGCACTGGTCCAATGAACACAGATCTGCCTTCTGATTTCAGCCATTAAATTGCAATGGGATTCACAGGCTTAACATTGTGGGTGTGAGAATAATAAAATGGAGCTCCATCTTTAGCCCAGTTACCATGGATGCAGTTAAAGGTCATAGTGGCAGCTGCTAACTAGTTGCCTTTTTAGCTGTATTTCCCCTCCTGCTATGTGTTTTTGTGTACCTTAGTTTCTGCAGGTCTGCCTTAGAGCAATTCCACTTCCTTAACTTGGCATATGGGTGTCTTCCTCAACATGATGGGTGCATTGCCATAAACACGGTTGCTGCCGGCATCCCTTTATTGATTTTTTTTGTGTTTTAATGGAAAATGACTATAAAGACCTTAACAAAAAAATGGAAATGCAGCCTGCTCAGCATCCCAAATTATTTCTATTTTCTGCACTCTGCTTCACGTTCCTAACTTGGGGGAGAAAAAAGAAAAATCCCTCCCTGTATATAGTGAATTCCTATCTCCATTTAAACTCATAATGGGCTAAGGAACTGAGGCATTCACAGTGTGGAACATCAACTACTACTTCTCAATTCGCCCCAAAGTCCTAGGAGTTAATTCCCTGTACTGCATGAAGCGTCAGAGTAATTACTGCTGATCAGCCCTATCTCTTAGCATTCTGTCCTGCTTTGAGAGGCACCCTGTTTATTGATGCACTGCTACATCATCACATTGCTTTCATTCAGGCAAGCTGATTAATCGAAAGGGCTTGGACAAAGCAAGATTTTCAAAGAGAAGGAGTGGAAAAAAATTAAAAGTAGCCAAGTAAAATAAAGTGAATGGTAAAGAAGTCTGTAAGCTCTACAAAATATTTCCTTATGTCAACACTTAGTTTCAATAGATTTTAAAACTCTTCTTTATTTCCAAAAGAAGGTACCGTGAGTCTTTTCTGTAGTGACTCAACTACATGATCACTTCCTATTTGAAGATTTTTAGAAGCACAGTGCTGGATGCCCTCCTTGAGGAATGCTTATTGGTTTTTGTTCTGTTTATATACAGGCTATGACTCTGTCAACCTTTCTGAACCACGATACAAAGAAACTTTTTTTAAGTTTATGCCTTTCTGTTTTAAAGATACATTTATATAACTTGTCATTTCTCAAAAATAAAGTACTATATGAGCCAAATGTTTCAGTTCCACACAAGGGTGGCTTCTAGTTCTCATTGGCAGGATGCCACTTTATTCATTTTTATTTCAAACACAATGTGAAACTTTTAATTCTAATATAGTATAAAAGTGTGATGGCTATAAAGCCTACACTGTGACTAATTCATGCTCCTCTTCTCCTTGCACTCCTGTGAATTTTAGAGGGTGGCAGAAAGTTACACTGAATTCATTTCCACTTAAATATTATCAGGCTTTGTGTGTTTGTTAGGGAGAGAAGAGATTTATTTGGGCTGGCATCTGTATTTAAGACTCAAGTGTTTTCCTTGATTAAGTCACTTTTGGGCACTGTTCTTGTAGATCTGTGGATACCCAGCCCATAGTGAAAGTAACTTTTTAGCCGAGTCTGTTTTGCCTCAAGAAGTGAAATAGATTGTCACATGGAAAAGGAAATAAACAGGTAATGACAAATACAAGTGTAAACAAACCAGTTATCTAATTGGTTGCTGAGATTCTTCTAATGACATCACCCCCTCTATGGCATTGCTTCATTAAAAAATTATAATAAGTTTCCTAAGTTGTTCAGCAGGGTTGTTGAAAATATCAGAATAAGGTGGCTACAACTATTACAGTGGCCCCTTTTACTGTTTCCTCCACCACACTTTTAATCAGAGAATTTCTTCTTGTGCCTTGTTTACTGTTGATATTTTCTGGCTGATTGGATAGGAATGACATTTTGACAATTTACTGTAGCAGTAAGCACTGTACAAACAAAAGGTGCTGATGAAAACTCGGAACCCATTATTATGTAAATTATGGCTGACTAACACAGATTCCATCTACCAGTCACCATCATTGAGATCAGTTTTACTCAATGATAATAATTTTCATGATTGCAGTCTTCAGAGAGATCAGAAATATGCTTTAGCTGTTGCATTTATCTACTGCGGGTACTTGACCCTTAATTAAATTCTGAAACTTTTTTATATAATAAAGTAAAATACAGCTGGCACTTCCATTCAAACAAAGAGCATCAAACACAGATCTACCAAATAAGATAAAGGTATTTCAGACTTACCTTGTTGTAATGCTAGTAAACACGAAAACTACAACATCCTTTGAAAGAGAGCTTAAAGTTTAAAATGCCAAAAAAAAAAAAAAGCATGCTCTTAGGCAATTTAAATGTTGCACTCCAGTCCCGTGTCTGCTGAATGCTGCGCTTGCTCTGCAGAATGGTCTTGAACTTTATATTAAAATATGCATGACAGGAAAAAAAAAAATGAATGAGCTTTGAGTATATAGATGATGTTTGTCTGCTCCCGTATATTATTGGGGTCATAAATGAAAAATTGTTAGAAAATAAAGAAGTAAGAGATTATTTAATGTTTCACACTAAATTTTGTAAGACAGTATTCTCCCAAAACTTGAAAAATATGCTTTGTAAAACTATTCCTCTTAAAAACAGATTAGGAACAACTCAAGGTGCTGCACTGCTGCATTAGTGTTCTGCTACTAACAGATACAAAAATGACTAAATAGCATAAAAACAGATCAGTTAATTTGGTTTATATTTATATATTTATATGTGTGAGTTCCATAAACAAGACCAAGGAAAAGGGATATACTGTACAGAAAAGGAATCTGGGCTTTTCATTTAATATTTTAACTTTTTAAGGCAGCTTTGAAAGCTTTTAGTACTCCTTTCCTCCCTCCTCCCCAGTCTCCTCACCAGTTTTTCAATCACGAAGATGGTCATTCCAGGTAAGATGTAAGAGTCAGGATTAAAAAGAGGTAGGGTATTATAAAAATGGAGATTCAGGATTTCTTTCAACATAGCACTTTCCTAAACTGTCAGTTCATAGAGCCAATGAGCTAAGAAAAGTAATTACTTAAGTGGATTTCATGAAGAGTAGAAAGATGATTGTGCCACATTAAATAACAATTGTATCCTTAATGATGTGTTGGACTATAATACAAACATTCTTCTGCCATTATATGCAATACAATATACCTTTCTAATTACTCCGGTGGCTTCCTCTTCCTTTATTAAGATGCTATGCTTTCAGAGACTATGTAAGCATTATATGAGCTGCTTTTTTTTTCCTTAAACTACAGTGAGTGCAGCTGTGTGGTCATTGATAAATTAGTTATAAATTACTGACACTTTGTATATGAATGGAATAATTGTTTTATTCCTTTTCTTTCCTTCATGAAATACAATTTTTCTTAGAAGAGATATAATGAAATTCAATGAAATTACTTCTCCATGGTTTTTTTTGGTATTTCCATATATGTAACCAGATAATTAATAAGGCAGATTCAAGACAAGATGGCTAACTTACTTAAGAAAGTAGAATAGGGTCTGCAAATTCAGAAAAGTTGAAAACCATTTCTCCGTTTCATTGCTTATATTCTGTCCCTAAGAGATGGAACTCTACACTCCCTAGCACTGCTTTCTATAAATCAGTATGATTTCTATGATTTCTAGAATTACTTTGGTGCACTATCTGACCACTCATTAGACTTGAATTCCTAACATTCTGCCAGTGCACAGAGCTTATATTTGGACCCAATTAAAGTTTGCACACATTAATAGTCCTACTGAAGAAAAAGGAAACTTATGTGGAAATTCTCCCAAATGTATAAAGGGATTGAAGAACTTGGGGGGGGGGGGGGAATAAAATTGGACAATTCCAGATTCTCTGTCAGAGAGACTGATTTTTTACATCAGAAATTTTCATGCATAAAGGAACTTGAATAAGTGAATAAAATAAAACAAGTGATTAAAGTAAAACCTGCAAAATATTATTCTTCTCTGTTGTCTCTTAGTAGAGACACATTCTGTTAACTCATAACTCACATTCTTCTGCTACCTATTAATGCCATGAATAGCAATAATTTTATGAGCAGTCCACTCCAATTTTATGCATGCTGCACTGTAGTCCTGAGCTGGCTGGTCAAAGTCACACCTTTGGAATTTTATCAGTAAAAATGGTTGAAAATTACCAAAGTTCTTTATCACTGTTGAATGACCTAAAGTTAGCTAACACCAAAGAGAAAAAATATTCCTGTTTTCAAAATCAGGTTTGACTGCTTTGAAACTTGGTGATAATAGGAAAAATATGCCATAGTATGACCAAACTATTTTGTGGTTCTCATCAATATATTATATTCCCTTTGTAAAAAACTAGGACACATTACACAGGTAGTTTCACATCTGACAGTTCACACACTGTCAAACTAAGAAACAACAACGTCCATGATTTAAAATAAAATCCACCTATAAAATTCATCTGCAATTAACACCATCACTTTCCTAAAAGCAGCTTAGTAAGTATATATTTTCTCTTTCGTCCCAAATTCTTACTGGTACAGTAGGAGCTCTGTGCTTGGATCGCATGTTAGGCAGAATTATGGGAATCTTTATAAACTCCCTGCTACACTGCTTGGTTAGCTAAATTCAAGATTAGTAAATGGTCCTTGGAAAGTAAGCAGAGTAGCCCCCTGTTACTGCATCTGAAGTATATATACATAGCCATATATTCTGCACTCAGTCAAAAGAAGCCTGAGCCAAAAGAAAAAGCGTTGCCTGGTAAAACTGCTACTAAGTGGAATTTTTGCACTGGGGTGAGCAAGTAGCACTGGGAATAATTTTTCATTCTTGCCTGTACTGTTTTGTCATCTGCAGAGTATCCACTACTCAGTACTCCCCAGAACTGGTCCCACCATGAGGCGACAAATTCTGTTGCTCCTCTTTCTGGGTTAGAAGAGTACACAGATCTGCTTTGTTGTGAACATTAGCACTTCTCTACTTGGATTTGCTTAAATCCAAGCAAATCATATCTTGAAAATTAAAATAAATTGTTGAAAATGTAGTTTTTATGGCTTTTTCCATATCTTTTAAGGAAATAAATACTAAGAAAGGAAGAAAATCTTGAAACTGGACAAAGACGGTTCAGGAACACTTTGTAAGTTGTAATTGTCACATCCTATCACATATCTTTCTACCTGCTGGAAAGGATGGTGACCCAGTCTCTCTTTAAGTTTGGGAAAAGCTACTTTTCCCAAATTAATAGCTCATATATGTAAAACATATAAACTGCATTTGTGACATTGGCAATTCTGTTCAGTAAGAAACTTCCACTGTATTTACGCACCTAAATGAAATTTTTCAGTCTTGGAAATCCTTGGTCAGATGACACCTTGCTCCTTAGTGCCCAGACTCTTATGGGGACTTGATTTTCAAGAAGGTGTCTAATATTCCCTGTTGCCTGAAGCTTTTGTACCTAGAAATGCTTCTGTGTAAGAAAAAAAATTACTCAACTTTTTTGACTGGGTTAAGGAACCAGCTTTGGCTTCCAAATGCTTTTCTTGTTATTTCCAGATCACTCAAAATAAGGTAAAGTTCACTTCATGTACTTTCAAAGCTTGTAATCCAATTTGCTCTAGAACAGCATGCATAAAAATGACATGGAGAAATAATTTCCTGAAACTGATCTGTCTACTGTTGCTGGTTAAAAAGCAGGTTGCTTACTGTGATGGTAGTGAAGGTTGGAGGTCAGGATACAGCTCCTGAGTGCTCAGCACCTGCCCTTTTCATGGGCCACAGAGATTTCTGCTCATTCCCATAATCTCAGAAGCTGGTCAGACCTACTGGGAGGCAGTGCTGGTTTTGTAAAGATCCAGGGTAACTCTGTGGTATAGACAGGCTTCTTGATGGCTAAAGGTCCTACATAACTCTAATGATGGGAGCCAGCCTTGATAGTCAAGAAGCAGAACATCTTAGTGTAAGTGATCTAGCAATCTTTTTTCTGTTCATCTTTCAGATCAAAGACCTTGGAAGCACTGTACCACTTACCAGCTAGTTGTGGCAACAGTTCTTCCATATGGAAAAGCAACCTTATCAACATTATAAAGAGGGGAAACCAAGGCACAGAGACATAAAGATCACATGGCAAGGTGCTGTGGTGGTAGGAAGAGTGACTATGTTTGAAATCTGTATCTGAAGCTCAAGTGCATTCTTATCCCTCTGAAAAGGAGATTACTATCACATAGCCTGCAAGAAGTTTATGGTTAGGACAGAACGTATCTTTCCAAATTCACAAAGTACACTTGCTGCATAAGCAGGGCACATCATGTAACATCGTATGCAGGTCTGCCTGCCCACACAGAGGGAAGGCTACACATGAGCACCCATCTGAAAAGTGGCTGTGTTGAATCCCTTTGTTTACAAGCAAGCCAGTGTATCTTGTGTTGCTGTGCTTATGTGTTGCTGTGCTTAGGTGTATGCAGCGCCAGGTTGTGAAGGTTGCTCACAGAGAAAATGGTGCAGAGCTGCAGCCTCACATGTTCTAGCAGCACATGAGCTTTAAAAAGTAATCGAAGCACAAAACTGGACTTGTAGCAAGACTTTTCACCTCATTTTAACCAAAGTATCAGGAAGTTGATTCTTCTAGCCATTAAAGAGTGTTGTTGTCTCTTGTATGCCATTGCCTGCTTCTCAGTGCGGGTCCTGAAGGTGCTGCGGAGGTTTTGCATTCCACCTTCCAGTGAGCTGGACTTAACTGGAACTAAGATCAGAACTGGCAGCTAGGCTCATGCCAAATTGAAGTTTTATTTATTTGATCATTTCATTGCAAGGTAGACACTGTGTCTGTGGTTTATATCTTTAAAATCAAATAAACTATTTATATTTGGTGAAGAACTGTAAAACACATAGACCTTATTCACTAATATTTTTATGGTTTCTTTAACACTTGACAAGTAAAGAATTTGTGAAAGTGTTTTTTGTACCCAGATCCCACAGATTTCTTGGAGTATTTTTTAAATTAAGAAAAGGTATAATCTAGATTAGTTACATGAATTTAGCTCCCATTTTTCCCTAACATACAGCATGAACCCTTCTGAGTGAATTTTTAATACAGTTTTTAAATGGAATACATTTGATGAAAACTTGAGAAAATACCATCAACTTTTATCTATTTAACATTTTCATGTTATTAAATGAGGGTACCTCATGTGAATTTCAGGTCAGAGTGGAAATATAAACTACCTACAGTTTTCCTTCCCATCCTGATAATATTGTTTTGTTTACATCATCATGGAAAGCGTTATGCAAATTTTCTTGCCACACCATATCCATTATACCTTAAAGAGAAAATGGTCTAATAAAAATTCTCAAAACAGCTATTACTTGTAGGAAAGGAAGCTCAAAGGTCTGTAGTCTTTCAAAATGTCATTGCTACTAACTCAAGCTTGATAGAGAAAGAAGCCAGAACTGCTCTTTCATAGGCACAGATTGCTGTGAGCTCCCCATGAGGCCAGCAAACCCATGGAGAGGCTGCGGTTTGCAAGCGAGGTCTCGCCTGGTATTTTGGTCCTGTGGACAAGGGTTTCCTGGATGTTTTTGCCACTCCTGCTGGCAGTTTGTCAGGTCGCTCCTGCACACACCTTTACAGCAACAACTCCTGCTGCACATTGCAGGGCATATGGAAGGTCATTAGTGGTTTCAGTCTGCATTACTGTCATCCTGAAGTACAATCTTGCCATGCACTTTGCACTGAGAGGGCTAGGAAACCAGTATCTTTCGTAGTAATGACTTCCAGTTTACAGCCTTCATTTGTTATATTTCCTCAATAGCTGTTGTGTTGAGATTAACTGCATAAATGGTCTGCAGCTGGCTGTTATGAATTAAGGGAGTTTAATCAAAGTATTTCTAATGTACAGCATAATGATAATACATGGGGGAAGTACTATTTAAGAGATAATGATGGCTTCAGAAGATCACTGTTGTAATGTTTAGTGCATATGCCTTCAGCATTGAATTTGTTGTTGTTCTGAATATGCTTAATGGATCAGTGAAAAGCTGCCTAATGTGGGATTGTTTGATGGGGCTGACAGAGCTGGAATTAGCCCATTGCTGTTTACTGCATACAGCCATTAAGATTAATTGCTGCCAGATAATTTTGACTGTTTTTATCTTCGGGAAAAAGTGTCACTAATGGGTTTATAAATTGGTTCACTATTACTAATAGTAAGGCCAGTGTAACAGGAGAGGATGTCAGCAGCTAATTCTAAAGATAAAGGTAAAAAGTATAAAGTACTATATGACTTGCTAGTTTTAAGGGATAATGTTATCTAATAACAGACAGACTGATATATGATGCTCATTAATGCTATTTCCCAGGCTTTGGGTTGAACCTAATAGATGCTAATAAAGTCTTATTTGATGTACCATTAAAAAGCTCAATCTGTTTTCTGCATTAATGCACAATGTTGTTTATCACATTTTCAGTGACTAAAACCCAAACCCTCAATCTGTTACATAACTAAACAATATCAGGCTAGTTATACCTATTTTTGTCTTTGTTTAGAGACAGAAAAATTTATAGGGCAACCACGTTTCTGTATATACTGTACACAATTCACATCACTCAGCTTCCTGTCAACAATGACAATACATCAGATTTCGTTTCAACATATCCTCTTTCACATATATCGTCACCAGTAAATTCTGCAAAGCACTTCTTCCAAGAGATGAATTAATTGTTTTGCGAATGTTAGAAAATAGCAGTGGAATGTGGGCAAAAAAATTATCCAAGGAGGATGAGTCCACATTAGAGGTTAATAGTCTGTTACACCACATATACATGCATGTGCAGTGCCTCTAATTTGCTGTGTATCAAAATGAAAGTTCTTTGTGCACTGAGTCTCAAACATATCCCTTGTATCTAAGGGCATTGACAAGGGAGTGGGAAGAACATGCACTAAATAAATAGAAATACAGACAAAGAATGCTTAATGAAGAGGGGGAAACCAATAACTCATGAGTAGTGAAGTAGTTCTCTTCTCAAGTAGAGATAGTGTAAATTATGAAGTGATTCCCTTCTCAAGTCAAAAGAGCATTTATAGTTTTCATGACTAATTTTTATATTGTGCTGAGAACATCTTCAATTTTTTTTGAGGTGCTCTGGATAATAAAACAGCTCTAATCTCAAACAGTACCAGGAAAAGACCTTGAGTTATTTTTCCCTTTCCGAATGCTAGCATGCGAAGACCTTTGAGAAGTGAAGATAAAAAATACTGGGTTTTATAATCTGTTCTGCTGTATTTGCTGTTTGCGCAGTAGTATTCCAGGCGGCATTCTTGTTTCTTTGCCATTAAGGACATGAGTCCTTTTTTTCTGGTTTAGACCCTTTCCATGTGTATCTCCTTTCAACTTCCATCCTTTTGGCATGTTTATACATCTGCCTCCATATCTAGTAATGCATATTGATGTGTGGGGACCTTATGCTATGTAAGGAAGTGGCTACAATCAAAATATTCTTTCCTTTATTTATGTGTCTGAATATTGCACAATGCTGCATGCACACATCCATTCAGGGTTTTTCATTATGTCCTGATTCTGATTTCCTTCTCCCTTATATTCCCCACTATTGGCTGCATTATCCATATTTAATAAATCATTTTCCAATTAAACTTTTGTCTGTACACAGATCTAGCATTGTTTTGACTTAAATCGATTTAAAATCAGTTCCATTAATTCATTGCAAACTCTATATAGACATACTAAAGTTGGGTTACAAGCAGCTTATTTTGGTTTACTTTCAACTCAGTATAGGTTAAACCAAGTTCTGTCAGGCTTATATTCATTTAAAAAAGCTGACAACCTATTTTACTATTTTAATTGCATTGATTTTAAATTCTGTTCTTAGTTAAACCAATGCAATTTACACATAGACAGTCCCAACTTTTGTTCCCAAAAAGCGTCGCCAGCATTTCCATGCACAGCCCAGAACAGATGCCTATTAGCTTCTCCTTTCTATTGTTAATGATTCTGAATAACGTCTTGAGGCAAACCTTGATTAGGTTGTTAACCAAGCTGTCTGTGGCAGGCAATTTAGGATGATAGCTTACACAAAAAATTATTCCAGAATAAGGTATAATGTTGTAGGTTGTTTTAATGCAGAGTAGTTGTACCGGAACGGTTCCAGGTAGAGACACTCTGAAGGACATTTGAGTGGTCTTGTGCTAATTTACACAGAAGAGAGTATTCTTGCCTGCTCCAGGAGGGAATGAATCCCCTGTGTTAGGTCAGCCAGTCCAGACATCCTGGGCATATCTCAAAAAGCACAAAACTTGTGTGTTTACTCACCTGAATCCCTTTCATTCTGAAGTAAGAATGTTGGGTTTTTTTAAGGAGAGGAGAGGAGAGGAGAGGAGAGGAGAGGAGAGGAGAGGAGAGGAGAGGAGAGGAGAGGAGAGGAGAGGAGAGGAGAGGAGAGGAGAAAGGAGTATTTAGGATGACCTCCCTCCCTCTGGGACCAGTGACCAAGTTCATGGTACCCTTGTACTGAATTAAAGTGAAACAACACCAGCCAATCAGTTTTATGATTTAATACAAAATGCAAGGCATGTGGTTATATATAATAACTCAACAATTATTACTTTAACTGGATCAACAAGTCCCATGCCACACGTTTTTTGCTTAGATCTAGTCACTGTTCAATGAAAAAGGGAGGAGAGGAGAAGAAAAAGAAAGGGAGAGAATGAGACAGAGAAGTATCACCACCTGTGGATCCAGTCCTTTTCACCCAGGGTATCATCAAGTGGTGGGAGTTCTCCCTCTGACCTGAGCCCTGCACTTTAGTGTTCATGTTTTTTTGCGGTGTTGCCCACAGTTTGTATACAAAGCATAGAGAAATATGACTATGATAATGCTGATCTTAGTTTAGTGAGTACATGTGCAGTTCCAAAGCTGAGGTTCTCTGGGGGACCTCTGGGTGGTCATTATCCCTCATATTGTGGCATCTGCTTTCCAACTCCATCCTCTGAGTCAGCTCATCCTTGAGTCCTCGTTTCACATTCCTGTGGGGCTTATTAGCTTCGCACAAAGAGGTCAGAACAAGACTATCTATGGCCTATGGAGAGCCAACATTCTTGTTATTTGCTTTGTTTATGCTCAAGGCCTCCCATGGTCAAATGCAAATGGTGCCTGAAACAAGCTCAGTTTCCTGTCTGATTCTTACACTATGGAATGCAAGTGGTGTTTGAGACAATCTCAGTGTCCAGGTTCTCACAAAGCCCCATGAATTCCTGTTCAAGTTTAGCCATCCAGAAAGATCACTGTCTTGGAAAAAATAGACCTAGAGGGATGCATACAGTTTAGTTTGACCCATTGGGCAGGCATGAAATGGATCACACAGTCATGTGTCTTACTTCAACCTCATCAAGAACTGTGATCCTGAAAAGAAAATCCTATGGGAAATTTGTACTTTAGCTGGAGGGGAAAAAAAAGTCATGTCAGGCCTCCAAAAAATTATAAAGTGTTACATTAATTGCTTCTTTTCATTTGTCACCTTCTTGATTTGAGCTGTTACAGTTAATATTTTTGAACTTTTCTCTGCAGTCCAGACTACTAGGAATGGATTTTTTTTTTTCCTTAATAAAAACTGTGATTATCAGGTAATAACAGGATTTTTGAAGCTAAGGCACTAAAAATACTGATTGTTGCAAAATGCATGATTAAATCACAAGTCTTGGCAACACCATAAAGTGTCTTTCCTTTCATATATAGACTACTATTCATATATCTGTTTGAAGTAATTTCTCAAATAAAAAGGTTTGTTTTTTTTTTTTTTTTACATATACACAGACTTGTGCAGGTTTGGAAAAAAAACAAGGATGAACCCAGGCCATGCATAAGTGCTGGGAAAGTGTCAAGTGATAGATCATGCAGCCATTCAATTTATCAACGTCAAAAATTCTTTGTCTGATTCATGAAATGTTGCATTATCGCCACACAAGGATATGTGGGGTGCTTTTTATAACTGAAGTATTAATGCAATAGATTGCAGAACTTTCTCTCCCTAAATTCACACTTGAAAATGATGTGCTGAAATTTTCAAATTGGCCTAATCAAGAATATTAGGAACAAATTAAGATACTTAATACAGCAAATGAAACAGGTTAGAATTTTTTATTTTTTTTTTAATTATAATCATGGATATATCATCCAGAAATTAAACTATTTAACATGGACAATGCTCCCAGCTTCAGACAGTTTTAGGCCAAATTCTTCGCAGATTGCAGATAGCACCTCAAAAAATTACATAACTTTCTTTTTTTCTGCAAACTGCTGAAGCTCTGCTGGTGCTCCATTATCAACATCAGAGCTGTCAGCATTTCAGGGAAGCAGGGGAAGAAAGCAAAGCATTCCTACCAGCAGCAATAAAATCATGCTTGCACTTCAAGAAATCTTCCTTCAATCTTTACACCAAGCAGAGAACTACTGAAAGTACAGTACACTGATGGTGGGATTCATTTCACTTTCACTATCTATAAGTTAGAAGTCTCTGTTAGATGTCTATAAGTTAAAGTCAGCTTGACTTTGTCTCTAGACAATGAAGAGAGATAGGCACCTGCAGAGGGTGATTCATCCCATCTGAAGACAGGTATTGAAGAGAGATGGAAGGAATCAGCCTTTGGAGATGCCTATCTCTCTCCAGTGACTATAAGGGGAGTCTGTGGTGAGTGGCTTAAACTTGACAGCTAAAGTTATGAGATGAAATTTAATCCTAAACACAGGAGGATCTTCACTTTCCTGCACTGAAGAGGAGGTTATTAGTGATGGTTATTAGTGATGGAAGCATTCTGCATTAAAAATGCACAAATTGCATAATGCTTATTAGCTAGCATGAATTAACTCAATTGTGCATATAACTAAACTGATATGTCATAGGTGTCAGAGCCTCCATAGAAAGTAGGAATGGCAAGTTTAGCAAGAGACATGGCTCCAAAGGAGTGTCACATTCAGCTGGGATTGTAAGCAATTTCTGAATACTCCTGTTTCTCTCAGTGCTATTTAACAACTGTCTTACAGTAATGAATGACCTTGGGCATCTTTTTGCCACCTAAGTGCCATTTGTCTCTGTTGTAGTTGAGATCCTAACAGCATAGCAGGTTAGTTAACTTGCATTTTACAGGAAGTGGAACTGTATTATAATAACACTAAGAGTCAGAATATATTCCTTTCACATGATTTGCATTAACTTTCTAGATCAAGGTAATCTTCATTTTAGTTTAGAATCTGAAAACCGAAGGAAAATATCTGCCCCTAGAAACTGTAAGCAGTAGTCTGTGTGGCACTGGCTGGCTTTCATGTTGCTTCAGTCTAATCCTATCTAGAGCAGGTGGGGGTCTGTGAAGTAATAGTTCTTGACACTGGCTCCATACAATGTCTTCATGACCATAAAGCTTCTCTTTATTTTAATTTAAAGAGTCTGACATCATACAGAATTGTGCTGGAACCAACAAGGCTGGTGAGTGCTGTACCATGAAAGTGACCACGCACATGGCATGTCATAAGGTTTGGCACAATGGGGATGTCTGAGGGTGCAAAGCCTGCTGAAAACATGGCTGAAAATAAGAAGTAATGGGAAAATCAGCCCAATAAAAGACCAAGATACCCATTTCTGAGCTGGTTCTTGTCCTTTCTTAATATAGAAGTGTAGGTATCCTCAAATGGACCTTATCTGCTCATGGCTTTGGCTGTTTTAATGAAGGAACCAAAATTTTAGCTTTTGTCTTTGCTGCCCCTACTAGATAAAATGTCAAAAGTATTCAAGATACCTCTGCAGCTTGGACATCTGAGACTTTATTAGTAGTTTCTTGAAGACAAAATTGAATATACAAAATTTTATGACTGCTCCCAGGAATTTAAAGGCTCTGCCAAACCAACCTTGCCACCATTCACTCCTAAACTCTACTGTGGGTATCTATATGGCTAAGTTTTCACCCCAAGAAGTTTTCTCTGATTTAAATCAATATGAGTAGAGAATGAAGGCTTTTGTACTTGGTTTCAAGAGAATTCTTTGGAAGATATAATTCATGAGTATCTGAGTATTTCAGAACTACTTATATGTTCTGTCAGCTCCGCCTTTTAAATCAAGGTATTTTTAGTATTCTTAGTGTAACACATCCATGAGAAAATACTGTAGCTGTGAAAGTCCAGATTGTGCAGTCTACTAGCCTAGAACATACCGTCATTTTTATGTGCCCTATATTTTATTCATCCATAACTCAAATAAATGCAGATTTAAAAAAAAAAAAATCTTCAGTTCTTGATTTGCTTTCTAGCCCTCAGTGTTTGGCATTTGAAAATCGTGTCATCTGGATAAAAGCTACATATAGGATTTGCTCACATGCTATGCACCTTCAGTAAGCAGCAGTACATAAATAAACAGTATTTTACATCTTCCTATAGGAAAAAATTCAAAATATTGCCATTAAATAGTTTTTATTTCATTGTTCATGTATATATATATATATCAATTTGGTTTTCATGGTATTCTCAACCCTTAGTGAAGTAAAAATAAAATCAGAAACTTGTATTTAAATCACCCCTCTAGACAGAAAGGTTTATAAAGTACCATTTACTCGCTGAATCTTTCAATCTAAGTTATCTAATGGTTTTCTAAAATTAGATGCTACTTTCAAAAAATCAAAACTGTCAGAGATATTAACATAGCACCTTTAAGGGATATTGTTAGATACACAAACATCTGGGAAAAAATAGTGAAAGAACAAGTTGCATCAGCTTTGAATGTGGTTAAAGCAACATATTAAAGGTAGTGACAAGGTTATGTTTGTATGAAGAAACAAATTGGTTGAAACCCTGACCCCACTGATATTAATAAGATTTCACCCTTTGTCTTTTACTATCCAGACATGTTCCTACTGACCATGACCATGAAAAAAATTCTTGCACAAGGACATTTGAAATGATAGGCTCTATCTCTTGAAACAGTAGGTTGATATGGTGTTTCTATGCTTCAGTGTTTCTTGTAGTCAGTGCACAATATGTGTCCCATCTTGAAGTCTTCTAATAGTTCATAGAAGATAAAAATAAATGTTGCTATTTACAGATCCAAAAATTCTTAAGAGCAAGAGTGAAAAATGTTTTGACTGTTTCATAAAACTAGTGTGAAAAATGGCCAGTGAATAATTTTAAAGGGTCAGTATTAAATTTCTATTCCTACGGTTAAATCCTAGCTAGAAATTTGAGCACAAATACAGTAAAAAATAAATTAAAGGGTCTGATCTGCATTCTGCAGACTCAGTCTCTAAGTCTTCAGTTTCTGGGTATTGGGCCTTAAATGTTCCGGCCTTCTATAATATATCTTCAAGTATATTCTAGTATCTCCTTATATCTGGCGATTATAATGGGGCCACTGCTTTCTTTCAATCTCTTGATTTCTTGAGGTCAGAAGTCCACAATACTTCCCAGGATGCACTGACTCCTGAGAGCACAACATGTGAGATCTGAAGACAGCAACTAGGTTTTGCTCAAAAGCAAGTGCCGGGTTGCCAGAGAACATTAAACCACCACAAAAGATAGAGATGGGCTACATTTGGAGACAGAGAGGAAGAGAAGGAAAGGAAGGAAGAGCTGAAGAAGGACTGAGGTGATTGGAAAGGCGCTATGAGGAGTCCTTGTATCTAGCTCAGTGAGCCTATACAGCACTAGGTACACTCATAAAAATGATGCATCAGGTTGTAGGAGGTAAAGGTAGTAAAATAAAAATGTTGAAAAAAATGAGAGGATTGGACGTAGAGAAAACAGAAATGAACAAGAGTTGAAAGGCATTTAGCCAAGTGCTGGGATGTTGAGAGCCTTCTGATATTTTTACTGAAGAGCTGAGATCCTGGCATGCTCAAGTCATAAGCAACAGTGGGCAGTACCCTGGGACAGCAGGTTATTTGGGTTAAAGAATGGCATTACAGGCTGCTGGGTCTGTGCCTGTGCTGCAGGAGGGCCAGCTTGTTGGTTGCTCCTTTTTGCAAGAGAGAAAGGGAGCAAGAACCACCCGGCAGCCACAAGACCAAGGACCACAGCCACCTTCAGTGCTTCCCTCTTCCCCTCCCCATCCTGCACTGAAGCAGCACTCAATAAGGCAAAATTAAGTTCTGCCTCCAGCGTTGATGTCTCTGGTTGTCAGAAATATCTGTCATTACTAAAACTCTACCAGAAGAGGGGCAGCTGCCAGCAAAAAGTCTCAATCTCTCATTAATAAAGAAAAAAAAAAAAGGAAAGAGAAAACGCTCACTGGCTGAGGACCGCAGCCTGATGATCCCGGCTTCAACACATGCCAAACTTAAAGGGTGTAAATAGCTTCAAGGGTACGATTTCTGTGTTTAAAGTTAGTCATATCTCAAGTAAGCTGCCAAGGACCTTCACTGATTGAAATGCTAATGTGTAAAACACTTAGCTAGTTATGATATGACTGGGACAAAGCAACATGATTTGGTAATGGATAACCTATCACTCTTTTCTTCAAGCAGTTCTTGAGTGCATCAGCAAAATTCAAGTTAAAAAAAAAAAAAAAGAGTGGATTGATCTAATGTATTTGGATTTACTGAAAGTGGCTTTGCAAGCCCCTTGATGGAAACTGTCAAAAAAGTAACACCGTGCAGGAGTACGCTAGATTAAAAACAGAGCATTGCAAAGCAGAAACTGCTCCATTTTCTAGCATTAAAAAAGTAATTAATACTGGGATACTCCAAAGCTGCTTGTTGCCGTTGACACCATTTTATGAGCTCCTGACATGAAAATCTGTGCAAACGCTGAGCTTAGGGGTATGGCAAAGGCTGATCAACACTAAAGAATTTCACAGAGAGCTCTGGAGAGGTTGAAGTGAGGTGAAAGGACAGCATGGTAGCAGGTAAAATTCAATGAATGCAGGTTAAAGTACGTTGAAGTGTGCTGAAGGAAGAATCATTTGAACTACTGAGATCTCAGAGTTTAAAGAGCGATGAGTTTAAAGAGCAGTGAGTATAAGTTAATGAAAGAACCTTCTGAAAAGGAGAAGTGGTGATGCAGTTACGTGCAAAAAGAGGTTTGGCATTCCAGAAGGCATCAAAGAGCAAAAGAAAATAATACAGAAATTATTGTAATGTCAGTATATGACAGTGGCATAGCATTACTGGGGGAACCATCTTATTTTCAAGAGGCATTCTTTCTCTCAAAAAAAAAAAAGGCATCTCAAAAAAAAGGAGAGAATTCAAGATGTTTGTGGAAATCGTTAAGTATATGAGAAAATGAGAAAAAGAAGTGCTTTTTCAAGAAAAGGATATAAGACTAGTGGTTTTGCACATTAATTTCATGTTGACAAGACTTCACTGTTTGACTAAGTAGGTGCTGATGTACTAGTAAAATATACTGGTTAGCAGAAGATACTGGGGTAAGCTCAAAGCTGGACTAGACCAGCATGGAAATTCTTATGTCCAAAGAACTCTCATCATAATTAGTAAATTATTGTTTTGGTTGTAAAATAATTCCTATCTGTGTCTGCATCCTCTATCTAAACTCTGACCTCGCTGGCTCTTGAGTGGTGAGAACTGTGATACTCCAGTTCTTACAGGTTTCTAGGGATCCAGGCACAGAGGAAGGAACCACTGAGGGAGGGATATCTGTACCTTCTCAGATGGGAGCACCGGCAGTGGAGAGTGATGTCATAAGTGACTAAACCTGTAAAAAACTTCTGTCAGATCTCACCATTTTAGAAATCAAAACACAACAGGCAGTAAACAAATTCACAGGAAACCAGACTTCATTAGTTCCAGGACTCAAGGGACCTGTTTCAAAAACCACCTCATAGAATCACAGAATCATAGAATGGTTCCGGTTGGAAGGAATCTCAAAATTTATCTAGTTCCAATCCCTCTGCCATGGGCAGGGGGCACCTTCCACTAGAGCACGTTGCTCAAAGCCCCATTCTACCTGGCTTTAAACACTGCCAGGGATAGGGCAGCTGCAGCTTCTCTGGGCAACCTCACCACCCTCACAGTAAAGAACTTCTTCCTTATATCTAATCTAAATCTACCCTCTTTCAGTTTAAAGCCATTAACACCTTTCCTATCACTACATGCCCTTGTAAAAAGTCCCTTGCCAGCTTTTCTGTAATCTCTGCTAATTCCTAAACTCTGCCCAGGAACAGTTTGAAGACTACCATATGGCTTAGGGCAAAACCCTTCCGGATATCGGTCAAACTTTCCAAAATGGACAGTCAAGTTCCAGTACCACCTCTGACATTGTTGAATTTACTGCCACAGCCGTATTCACCAGCAGCAGAAACACTCTTTAAGGCAGTGATGTACATAACAGCTGAGTTCTGTGCTTTGCAAGAACTGTAAATCTAAACCAGACCTAAGCCTTTTCCCTATGTAAACTGATTTCTAGTTCTGAAATGCAGTCATTGGCTTCCCAGCTGCTGATGGCTTTAAAGCCATCCAAAGCCAAGCCAACTTCTCTGCTGAGAAGACAGTATAGTTTCTTGCTCTAAAGGAAACAACTTGAAAGGCAGCCTGTTGACTGTGTAAAGGATGGATGTTCAGGACTTTTGTTCAGAGCCAATGTTTTTCCTGCCATCCTCCCCAGAGAGAACTAAAACCTGGAAACCAGTGGTTTCATAGACAAATTCAAGCTCAGACATAATCAAATAGCCTCAGCACAGTGCATTACTGCACATCAACAAGATTGTGGTAACTGTCCACTATGCATACGGGATAATGTGACATACGTTAGCCTGCACTGAAAAGGGGCTAACCTAAGACAAATTGCTCTGACTGTGCCATGGGCTAAGAGTATTTGCACAGGCAGTTATTGAAACTCACCTGATATATGGTAACAGTTAACCAGAGTAATTTGATCATATGTCTGATCTCAAAGACAAAATAGACTCTAAATTGCTAGTATGGCATATGGGAGATGTAGCCATGACATTCTGTTATATGACCTAACAAGAATGTAAAAGATACACTCCCTTCTTGGCATTATTTTAACACTGTATTTTACCAGCCTGAATTAAAAAAATAAAAAAAAATAAAAAAAAAAATAAAGTGCTATATTTAAACCTATAAAAGTGCTGTTTATTCATCTTTGATAAAGCATAACTTTTTTTTAGCAATTGTAATCTGTAACATTACAGCCTTAGGAGGTAATCTACTAAATAGGAAAAAATTAGCTGATTTTTGGACCATTTAAAGGAACATTTCTGTTGAAAGCATATAAAATGTATTAAAGTAATCTCTAAAGTCTTTACCCCTGTTTGAGATTTTAATTTACTCAAAGCTAATCAATTATCCCCTTTCAGAAGCTATTGAAAATTTTCACTTAAATCCTTTTTAAAACTTAGTGTTCAACTGAATCTTAAGCAATTTATACACACATACACAGTGCTTGAGGTGGTCATCACACCAAGGTGAAGGCTGAAAAGAGGTTAGATTAGCACTAACTCCTCTGCCCTTTGGGATTGCTGGGGTGTTATTAATGAATGTGAATTCCTTCCTCCCCCAGAGCCCTTCCCCTTCATATGCTCTGGTCTGACTGTCGGGTAATTACTTTTCCACAGCAGCATTTAACAAAATGCCTTGTTCAAAGCCCAGGCCCATTTTCTCTCCAGCTGAAGGATACAGCTGCAGTCAGGAAAGGAAACGGCAGATCTGGGTCACCCCAGTATTCAGGTTAGCTGGGACACAAAAGCTTGCTTCATCTCAGACATGGCTCTGTGTTACATTTGCACACTTATCAGAAATATTTTTTCAGGCTATCAATTATTGTATTTGAACATCGCATCCTTGCTCTAGGGAGCCCTTAGCAAGCTGTAGCAAAAATCAATCCAGTTTTACAACTTTTACCTTGGCACAGCTCCAACTCTTTATCTACCTTGAACAGTTATTTAAAGATGTGCTGGCTTTTTTTCTGGATTATAGCTGTGTTCCTGAGTAGGACTTGCCCTTGGTGTATATAATACCCTTTTTCCGTGATTGGGGTTAATCTGTGAACCTGCTTTGGTTTTGCTTCTCATGTTTGAGAATTTGCATGCTTGTGGTAAGGTTTATGTGACTGGGTACTCACCTTTCCCAGGTAGCATATATTTCTCACAGTGACAGGAATGAGAGCCTCTTATTTCAGGGAATGTGCGTGTGGATTGGATCCCACTCTCATTCAAGTTGCTTTAAAGTTGACTGCAGATGCAAGTAATGGCATCCAAAAATTTCTCTACATGTTTATTCAAAGCATTATTTTATCCATGCAAATCCCACCTAGGAGGCCACCAAGCCAGACTTCACCCTTTATGTGTATAGGTGACAGAGGCAGCTTTGCCAGCACACCTCAAGTATCACCTTCATCAAAGGGTTTATGAATCCCAGAAGCAGCAGCAATGCTTCAAAAGGCAGACACTATCTCTCACTCAAAAGGTGGCAGTCTCCCAGATGGTAGGGAAATTTGGATAGCAGAAACTGGTCTTAGATATTACTATGTCAGTGTAGGCTGCAAAAACAGACAGCAGATGCTGGGCTTCAATGGAGTTACGAAGGAATAGGCTTTAAAAGAAAAAATCTGTCTTAAAGCTGTACTTCGAAGAGGTTTTATGTTTATTTTAGAAGCAGACCCAGTTTCTATTTCCCTATTGAACATGCATGCAGAAGCTCACAAAGCCACTAATCATATTGCATGGTTTTCCATGTTTATAATTCTCCACTTTTCAGCTCAAAAAAATGTGTTTTACCACTTCCTATTAAGGTTATTTTACTAAATTTCCTCACAGCAGTTAGCTCAAGAGTTAAGAGGCATCCCTTCATTTACAACATGCAAGTTTATACAGAGCAAGTGCTGGAAAATCGACAAAGCATAGGTTTGGCTCATTCCTTCCAGCCTGCCTGCACAAACCAGCTGTGGCTCTGCTCAGAGAGACTCTTTGGAAAGGCATAAGGCCATGGTGGCACACATGTGCATCCATTTCCTCTGGTGAGGTTGGATGGGAGCTAACTGATGCCTCAGCTTGAGGGCTGCTGACTGAGAGGGGCAAACCCCTGTTTGGCTGAGCATACAATCCGCCCTTAGTCAGAGATTTCACCCATCAGCCAAAAAGGGTGGAAACATGATGTGAGTTGCGTGCCCAGTACCAACATGTACACAACACTGCAAAAACAAATCCGTGTTATCTTCATAATATAACGTGTACTTCAACAAATCTGTTGAATACATATCATTTGCACAACTGGTGTCTCAAGTAAAGTAACTAATGAGGTTTCCCCTCTCCCTAGCAATATAGAGCTATCATCCAGCCACATTTGAACGTGTTCTCATTAGAGCTTCTAAGCAATGCGAGAGATAACTATATCAGTGCTATGGAGAATGCTTCCAACAAAAAGGCTGATGGTTTTGGTTTGATTATTTCGTAGTTGGAGCTTACTTCTCCATACTTCTTTCAAGCAGTATTTGAGACAACATGCCAGTGGTGGCAACCATAAGTCACAGATTTAACCACTTGCAAATTTGTTTTTAAAAGAAAAAGGCTTATTTTTCTGAAGCTCTCCCACCTTGGTACCTGTCTTTCACCTATTTAATTTTAAATACTTTTGGTATTTTCCAGAGTTCTGTAGTTTTGTGTATTTGACAGCTGGCTGTATTTCAGGTGCAGATGAAATGGTTCATCTTCTCATAGAAAACATCTGGGATCTTTTAGAATAAATAGTACCTTAAAAGTATGAGATAACATTACTGTAAACAGATTTTCCCCTTTTTTGTTTTTTTTTGTGGGAAAAAAATACAGAAGAAACAAGTAGCAATTCTAACCTCAATGTAGGCAAAGTAAGACTAGATGGCTGGCCCCATTCTTATTTACTTGCATGATCAAACTTTGAAGGGAAAACCAGGGAGAATTTATACCTTGTGACTCATGTTAAGAAAAAAAAAAAAGGGAACTCAAAATTTGAGTTCAAGCTTCTGATTTCATGTCCTAGTTAAGGTTAGAATGTTTGCTGGAACTTTCTCTTTCCTAGCTTTTGTTGATTTCTGTCATTCAGAAATCATGAAGTAAATATTTATTAACATGGGAGCCCTCCTCCCTTTCTGCCCTTCATATTTGTGCTTCTTATGCTAATGAACTTACTTTAACAAGGGAATCACATTCCTCCTGGGTCCACATCAGTTATTTAAATGTAGTTTTATATTAATTTTTCATATTGTAATGCATTGTTTCCTGCAAATATACATGCAGCCTGTTTTCAAGAGTAAACAAATATATATGAATCATATTGTTAGATGAAAACCTTTCATCTTTTATTTTGCTTCTTGTGATAATGGTGGTCATTTCTCCCTCTGGCCCTCTGAATTTACTCAACCATCCTCTTTTCCTTCCACACTTCTGCAGTGACCACCACCAGGAATTTGTATTCTGTTTTCTGTATCTGATGCAGATACAGAATTCTGAAACTACATATTTTCTGTGCATTCAGCATTCATTTCTAGTACCCTCAAAGGCTGACATAAAGGTTTGCAGCCTTTGATTTGTGAAATTGAATAAACAAAACACTAGTTTCACAAAAGCTAAGAAAGATAGGCTCTTAAGAAACAGCCTTACTAGCACAACAATACTACTTAGGAAAATATAGGGAAGGTTACTCTACCACATCTCTCTTACTTTCTCACCAATAAGAAAGAAAGATGTATTAAGTAAATGCCCGCAGATATATTTGTATGATGCATATCGTAAGAAATCTTGTTGCTTACCAGTTAAGTAAAAATGACAACTGTTGTTCCCTGTGAGGTGGGAGCTATCACTTCCAAGAGACACGGTTTTAGACTAAAAAGTGGAAACCAGACTCCATCACATATCATATTGCCAGGACTACCATGTAGTATATCAAAAGGCCAGGCAGCTCCAAATTGAGTCACTTAAAATTATTAAACATTTTTCATCTCAGAAGTTGCTGTTATACAATTCAAAGGCTTTGACAATGTTCTCCCAAGAGTCCTGAAGAAACACAGACATGAAACTAGTGAACTATTAACTGAGGTGTACACGAGGCGTTGTTTTATGAGTCTCAATGCTAGAGAAGTAGAAATCAGTTAATGAGTCCCTGGTCTTTGGAAAAGGCTTCACAAACAATCCAGGGAGCTAAGACCACTGAGTCTGACTTCCGTAACAGGTAAACAAAAGAAATTATAATGAGTGAAGGAATTAATAGATATCTAGGTAAATATGATCTATTCCAGGGAAAAATCAACTGGGCCTCTATGAAAGGAAATCTGATCTTGCAGATCAATGAGGATCTTTGAGGAGTCATAAAGATTATGGACAATGTTGTCCCAATGACTGTACTTATGTTTTGAGAAAAGCATTCAAGAAAGTCCCTTAGAAGAGATTTCTAAAGAAATTTAGCTGTCTTGGATAAGACAAAAGGCCCTTTCATAGATTAATAATTGATTAAAAGAGAGGAAAAAGTAGGTAGGAATAAATTGTCAGTTTTCACAATGAAAAGATATTAATAGCAGAGTTCTCCAAGGCCCTTGGCATGAGTGACATCCAGGGTGTTAATAAATGACCTCAAACAGAGCGCAAACAGGTGGCAAAGTGCATGAGTGAGATGGATAGGATAACTCAAGACACTCAAAGCTTATACTAAGGACAGAGTATTTCAGAAGATCTTCACATTTATGGTAAATGAAATTCAATAAATAGTCACATAGTAGTGTACATGTGATATGGAATAACGGACTGTAAACTACTATCACTTAAAGCTTGCTCCAATAATACATGTCAGGTCACTTTAAGAAAAATGGTACTTGATTAAGTGAATCATTGGTCCAGGTAACCAAGGCTACTTTTGTATTCCTATGAAATTAGATAGCCTGCAATTTCAAAATAAAAATGTTTTCAGTATTTCTCTTCCATTTAAAAAAGATATTTTTTTTAAATTATGATTTCAGAAAGTGAAAGTTTTGAAATGCAGTTATTTATTTGTAGAAACTTTTTATTTTTCTCATAGCTGGTACAAATGACTTGCTAATTCACCATTATGGATATTTTAACAAAGCCAGTGCTCTAAAAACGATTTTGTATACACAATCTAGATACTTTGTCTTTTCAAGAATTATCACGTATTTCAGTTCATTGACTGAAATCTCGTTTACCCTTTGTCCTTATTGTATTTTCAATTAATTATATTAAATTACATAAACTAATCCACTCTTTGTGGAAATTACTGTCTATATTAGTGTCATAAATAAAAGACATTTGTTACTGACATCATGACTCTGAAAATTAGGAAGGAATATGTTAAACAATGTCAACCAATGTCAGTTCTTCCTCTGTGAAAGAAACCACTAGAGGACAAAGCACTGATGACTTCTATTTTGAAGGGAGTAGTAGCTATTGTGCTTCTAGAGGAATTCTACATATGGGCAAAAAACAAAGCAGTGAAGATAGTTTTCTGTCCAGTCAATGCTAATGATAAGGTACTCAAGCAGGCCTGAACTATCTCAGGTACACGCTCATGCTTTTTCTCTCCCATGGCAGTTAGCTTTCTTCTTCTTCGTCCTTAACTGTGTCTATCAAAAAGGACTATATGGCATCTTTCTAATTTTCTTTATACATATATCATGAGGATTACGTTTTGAAATATTTCCCATTTCTCCCTCTCTCTTTCATGTCCAATTTACCAACCAAAACAACCAAGAAAGAATATTGACAGGAAAGAACCATATAAAAAATGGAAAATACAGCAGGATACAATGCAAAAAAAAAGGAGTATAAGCGAGAAAAAAAATGAAATTTTTTTTGTATATACTTTTTTTGTTCTTAGCTGCTGAACTTTACCTGTCAGTGAAGTAAATGTATAAGTTTTTTTCATCTCCAGTGACTACGATCCTGTCTTACAAGAAGATTGAATTCTAGCATCATGAATCAACACTTAGAATTAACATTAGGACTCTGTCAACCAACCCCAGAAAATATCAATTGATTAGATTCTATTCCAGCATCTATTTTAAATAAAATACTTTAAATATTTTATATTTAAATGTATTTTAAAAAAACAGCATGACAATCACAGTAGGAATTACCGAAAAATTTCAGGGTTAGGGTGGAAAAAGAGCAAGGTCATGAGTCAGCCCCAGTTAAGCAGTTTTATCTCCTCCTTAGCTCATTGGTTTGTTTGTTGGGTTTCTTTTTTTCTATGTGTTGGATCATATCAGCTCCTTGTTTTGGAAGATTTTACTGTAAGAGTTTTAAAAATACAAGCCATGGAGTTTTTCATCAATCCACATTATTTAAATGACACGATTAAAAACTCAGAACTGATTGGAACAACCAATTCAGACTTGGAAATAAAGATTTTTGAAGGTTTGTTTTTAAAGTATTCAGAAGATTCCCACTAGCTTAAACAACTTCCCCCTGGCTTGTCCGAGGCTCCAAAATCTTATCCTTCCTCAGTCACTTGTGAGTCAGCATTGTGTATTGATGCACTGTAGACCATCCTTCATAAAGATAGACCATATGGGGGTGGTTGGTTTACAGAGCATAAATCTTACAAGTTACTCCCTCCTTTTTAATGATATAGATTGCAGAGCTATTTTGGGATTGCTCTACTTTAGGACACACACATTTTTTCCGCATTTTCCCAGGCACAGGGACAGCTGTGTGTAAGAAACCTCTATACAGAGGTAGAGAGAGAGTTGTTTATCATCCTTTGGGCTTACCCAGCTGTTGGTACTGCCTTGCTCACTCCTGCTGAGAAAGCACGTGGGCCTCATAAAATCTGCTCCATGGATCAATTCAAAGGCTTGCAAACCTCCAGCAGGCCTATGGAGTAGGCAGGATTGCTGTTAACCTGACCCTACTCTTGGCAATTGGGTGCCAGGAAGTTGTCACACTCCATCCCACTCCCTTTGAAATCAGATTAGAGCCATTTTACTGCCTATTCCCTCCCTGGTCACAGTGACAAATCTAGAGGTTTCTGGAGGTAGGGAGACAGAAAACAGAGCTGCTAAATGTCATGTGTCTGTCAGCATACATCTGCTAATGAGGCTGACGCTTAGAGGAACCCAGTTTACATTTCTCATAGAAATGGGACTTTAGGGGTGTGGATGCTGTAAGGGCCAAATGCATCCCAGCAGCTTGGCCACCTCAGGCATGACCAGCTCTGCCAGCAGCCCCAGCCATGGCACCTCACCCTGGAGAAACCCTGTGATGTTGCAAGATGAAGCCAAGAAGACAGATTCTTCCAAAACCCCTATGTCACCCACCATGGCCTGGGCCAAATCTGTAGATATCTCTAGGGAGGCCAGGAGGTATCATGCGTTCAGCAGTGATACAGTTCTTATTTAAGGACTGGGTTTCCTCTCAGCTTTATGGTGATTTTGTCAGGTTGTCTGTGACTGCAGCTGAAAAATTGTTTTCTGACTATCCCAGGATACTTCTGGTCCTGCTTGCATTGTGAATTGTGTTGGCAATCCTCACTGGGGCAGATTAACAGCAATGGCACAGCTTTGACTTTTTGTCCCATGAAATCCCCAAATTAATAGACTATATCATAACAAGCCTGTTCATAATGAACACTGAGGGAAGTGGGAGATGGCTTGTTGTTGCTGTTTATGTTAGGGATTATTTATCGTGATGAAAGTAATTAATCTCTTTTTGTACCTGTGGCTAAGATACTTATTTTTAACTATGCTGCTATAGTTTTATATGAATTGTGTAAAAAAGTGGTCAGAAGGAAAGTGCTAAATGGAGCAAATGGCATGTTTATTTCCTTTTTTTTATTATGGTACAAAAACTGTACACAGAAATTAAGAACAAAAGTATCCCCTGTCTACATTTGATCCTCAGTTCTTCCCATTTACTCATCTCTTATATCACACACCAATCAATTGACTTACCTTACAATCAGATCTCCCTCAATGGGCTAATTCAGTATTGCTTGCACATATATACAGAAAATACCAAGATAATCTCTGTGCTGTCGCAATCAGTGGCAACAAAGATTCCTATTGCCTTTTTACAGAAGTTTATAGCTTCCTGGCTCAGAAAGGTCAGATTTATTGTTGCATATTTACTGGCATGTGAATTTATGAACATTCAGCTCTGAAGCTTGGTATAAACATACCAGGTTTGTCTTCTTGCATGATGTTGCCCACAGTTTTGGAGCAGAAGTCACACAGTGTAGCACAGAATAATCATGCAGCTTTCACCAAGCTGGTACAAGGAAGACCTGCTCTCCTTGTGTCTGAGGAAGCAAGCAATGATGGCTAAGATGCCCCTACTAAACTCAGAAGAGGAAAAATCTAAAGAGAGAAATGCTGCATGAACTTGAATTATAACAAACCCTGATATAAATCTTTGTTTAGAATAGCTTTTGACAATTAAAGTTGTGAATTACGGCTGACTTATCTCTCTAAAACAATGAATTTATTTATACTAGTTTATGCTGTGTAGAGATTTTTTGGATGCAATGTATTTAGTCTTTCAGGAGGCTTTTAATAAAGTCACTCTGTGAGAAGGTATTAAGTAAACTTGTTAACCAGGTAGTGAGAGGTAAGCCTTTTAGTGGATCAAAAATTGGCTAGGAAGCAAAGGCATGACTAAATTGGTTATTTAACCTTGCTGTCACAGGATCATTGGCAGCATGAATAGAAAGGTTTAGTGAAACTGATATTCAAAACACAGCTCTAAAAACCTGTCAAAATATATTTTTATTATCATTTCCATGCATTAATTCTTTAAAATGTTAGTATGTCTCTACTATGTCCAGCCAAAAGCCATCTGTACTAACACCCTTGATACCCTTCACAAAGGCAAAGGCAGCCAGGGATGGATATTAGGAGAGTACATAGACTAGCCCTTGTGATCTCCAACAGTTTGTATCTCAGAGGTGGGATCATTTTGTTTGATAATCTGTTATGGATTCATCTTCAATGCACATTGCTGTTGCTTTTTAAACCCACATAAAACTTCTGGAATCCAGGAATCTTACAAGGAGTTTCACATATTAAGTCTATCCAGACTAAAGAACCATATCATTTTGACATTGTGAACCTTCCATCTGGTTGTTTTATTTAATGTCTCCTACTTGTTGTATTTCAAAACACAGTGAAGGATCATTCCCTAGTACTTACTCTCTGTCACTCATTATTTTATCAGCTGCTCTAGTATCCCCCAACCAGGTAATTCCTATTCAGGCTGAAGAATGCCAGGCTAATTAATCATTTCTCATACAGAATCTGTTCCATAACCGTGGCCATTCTCAGAGTCATCCTTTCTCTGGATCTTTTATAGCTTTTCTACAGCTTCGTTGAAGTGGAGGGACCAGAAATACACACTCTATTCAAGATGCAGGTGCACCATAGGATCACCTAGCTGCAAAATTATGTTCATGGTATTGTTCCTGTTCACATCTCCTCATAGATGTGAACACTCAGTTTCCTTTATTGATAATAATTGGGTACTGAACTGACATTTTCACTGTTATAACTCCAGGATCTCGTTGCTGGGTAGTACTAGTTAGTTCAGCACCTGGTACTGCATGCATAAATTTCTGTTTGGTTAATCCCAAGTGCATCACTTCCAATTCTTCTGCTCTGAAGTTCATCCATGGTGTTATCACTCAGCCTTATGCGGTACTTCTGTAATTCTTCACAGCTGAACTTTGTTTTCACTACTCTGATTAACTTGGGGAAGCTTTTGTGTATGATACCGTATCAATAGCCATGTTATTTTTCATGTTTTTTCTAATGCTCTTTTGTTCAAACAAGATATGTAAGAAAGTACATTTACAGGAAACAAAAAAATCAGAAACCAGATGCAGACTAGCCACATGAAAACATGAGAACAATATAGTTCATATACTTCAAAAAATATCAAATCATCAATGAATCAAAAAAATCATAAACTGAATATTGAGATGTAGAGTTTAAAGCGATGTGCGTTTTCAGCCACTTACTTAAATCCTTTGATATGATCTTTAAACCATAGATTAAAGTTCTGACCTAAAAGATGTAGGGGAGACATGGCCATTTAAATATATAATTGATTGCTCAACATGCCTGTTTTCAGAGGAGTCATCAGTAATCACCTAAACTATTGTGTTCATAATTTACCTTTATAATTAATTGAGTATTTTGGATCAGATTTAACTTTTCTTACAGGCCCTGGTATCCTATCCCAAGGATAAAAGTGTCAAGCCTGAGGTAATCTCTTTAAGAAAAGCCTGAGGGACTGAAACATCATTTTCCTTTTTGCTTGTTTTTTTTTGGCATTAGCACTTGCAAGTAAAATGAAAGACTTGATTTGAAATTCAAGGCCAGATCTTAAGAGGTGGTGGGCCTTTGCATATCCCAGTGGCTTCAGTGAGATCAGTGTATTTCAGGACTCATTCCCAAAACTGGATTTGATGCACTTTTTGTTTTGGCATAGTTCCGCTACGGAGTAATCCACTGAGAATTTACTGCCCTTTTGGAGAATACTTCTGGTTTCATGTACATATTTGTCATTTTTTCCTTTGGCCTTGTCAAACTGAGCATGTTATTTTGTTGTTTGATAAGACATATATCATTTTATGAATTAACCATTTATACATGAATCAGAATATAGACTGGAAAATATAGGTAGGGCCTTCTTCCAGCAATACTGTAAAAGACTTTGTATATTTTTGACATTTTACCCCCTACCCAAGCCCCCATTAAAGGAATTAGTCTTAAAATAATTCATAGCATTGGCATTAAAACTGTCATCATACTTCAGAGCTAACACTGTGGTGAAGTAAGTTCTCAGCAGCCTGCCAATCCACAGTTCTTTTGGAAGGTTTTGCTTTCTGGAGATTAGAAAGGAGTTGTTTGTTTGTGTGTTTGTTTATTTAATCAAAGAAAGCTGAAGTTCTGCAAAAGTTGGTGAAGCTGTCCAGCAAGCTTTGTATTACTCTAGATTTCCTATTTACAGCTGGCCAGCAGATAGAAAACATGACAAAAGCCTTCATCTGGACAAATTAGTGTTTTGACTTACATGAAAACCTTTAAGGAGTTTGGTTTAAATAAGAGAGCAGGGGAGGAAGGGGTAATGCATCTAAACCTCTTTATTAGTTTTCTTCTTTCCCTATGCTACTTGCATGCAGATGATTCCTGCATAGATATATTCCTGATAGGGATATTCTGTGTAGTCTCAGTTACTGGCTATTGATCACTAGCTATGAGTCTTACTGGCATTTTCCAATATAATCAGCTGTAAGATGCCATTGACCAGTCCTAGAATGGACCAATAACATGTGTAGAATTTCACATGCTTTTTACGATATTTCCACTTTAAAACATTTTGAAGAATTCAAAATTGTCTCTTCAGAATATTTATAAGACAGATCCATGGGGGAATTCATCCTGTTCTGTGCAATAGTAGCAGCACAAAGCAGCCTTAAAGTCAGCTTAGGCACCTCTTTGAGGATTTCTCTGACATACAGAAATCCTGCAATAATGGCTTTTTCCCTTTCCCTCACTGCAAGTTCCACTTTAAAAATGTTTGTACTGTATGACTACTGGAGAGGAACATACTGCAAGTTTCTGTGCCCCAGGTATTACGGACTGTCATCAGAAGGACTTCTTGTGGCTCCTCAGAATCAGCAATACCTCAAGGCAGCCTTGAAACTACTTTAAATTACCATGAAACCCAAAGGTCAGCCCCAGGATCCTGAGGTTTGGAGACGTGCTTCCCCTCCTGTCATTTTCCCTAGAACTTGTTCCGTATTGCCTCCTTTTCTGAAGCCATAGCCCAGTGATTCTAGTTTAGTTTTGCACCCTGATAGTAGACAGCCTTCCCCCCACCCATCATCGGAGGAGATGGAGAGTGATTTTGATTAATGACTCCATTGTCCCCAGCCAGCAAGAGACTTGCCTTTTTTGGTTTGCATCAGAATGGATGCTGAACACTGTATGTCTCTAACTGGCAGCAGGTTTCACCTGCTGAGAAGTGAGGAAATTAGTCAGGAAAAAAAAAAGGTCACAAAATAATACTGATTTATTCCAACTTGAACTAGAATGCCAGTGGATGCAAAAGTTTTCCAAAGCTTTCCTAGACTTTTTTCCTAAATCTATACATGCAAGGAAAAAAAATGTTTATGAGAATAAAAATTATCTGAACAATCAAGTAAATCCCCATTTAATTTTTTGATTTGTGATTTTTTTGTGTATTTTTAAGACTGGGGAGAAAAGAAGGGGGTGTGAATTTCCAACAATGTTAGCATTAGGGTATTTTTATGCCAGGCTCTAATCTTCTCCCAGTGAGAAGACTGGGCCTGCCTTGGGAATTTTGGGAATACTGGTTTATTGGTATTTGTATAAGATTGTAACATAAAATATCATGAGTATTAATTCCTGTCACTGGTCATGACTGGATCTTTTAAACCTCAGCTAGATCTGCTCTTCACAGCAAAGAACTTCTTAGGGACATGACAATCAACAGCAGCCTTGACTGTAATGACCATGAAATTGTGGGGCCTAAGGTCCTAACATAAGCAAAGAAGGAGAGTAGCAGAATATAGACCCTGGACTTCAGAAAAGAAGAATACACTTCCTTAAAGGAAGTAGTAGGCAGAATCACATGGTGAGATCATGACCAACCTGATTACCATCTCTCATTAAACTGTTTGTACATGAAGAGAAAGGCATGATATTATTTACTTTGCCTTGCAAGGCTTCTGACATGATGTCCCGCTGTACTTTTGTGTCAAAGTTAGGACCCTATGGTCTGCATGTTTGGACAACCAGACAGGTAAAAAAAATGGGTGCATGGCTGGACTTAGGGAGTAGTGCTTAATTGGTCACCTACTTCTAGTCCACCCAGAGACTTGTTACAAGTGGAATAATGCAGACGTGTAAACTAGGACCTGCTCTATTTAACAATTTTACCAGTGACCTGAAGAAGGCAGTGGAGTTCATCCTGATCAGTTTTGAAGATTAGACTAAGCTGGGAGAACCCTCAAGAGCAGGGCTGCCATTCAGAGTTAATTAGGCAGGCTGAAGGAAAGGAACTACAAAAAAATTCAAGAGGAAAAACTGCCAAGTCCTGCCCTTAGAAAGAAAAAGGCCAGGGAGGCGCTCTGTGGAAAAGTCCCTGCAGGTCTCAATGGACAGTGAACTTCATATGAGACTGCAGCGTGGTCTGGAAGCAAAGATGGTCAAAACCATGCTGGGCTGTATGAGCAGGAGTGTAGCCAGTAGACTGAGGGAAATTATCGTCCTCCCAGCACAATACTTGCTAGACCACATTTAGAATACTGCATAAAGTTTTGCCCTCCAATACGGGAAAGGCATCAACAAGATGAGGCAAATCTGGTGGATGACCACCAACATGGTTGGTGTCTGGAGCCCTGTCAAATGAGGAAAGCATGAAGAAGCTGGGCTTGTCCAGCCAGAAGATGAGATAGCAACAGCAGGTTGGACAAGAGATCTCCCTTACAACCTCAATTAGTTTGATCCTATGATCCTGTGAAATAAGAGAAACTTTTCAGTGTTTTATGAGAATGTGACAGAGAAATCTGTGATTATCAGAGTATCAACAGGACAAAACCTAAAGCAAATCATTTCTGAAAGTAATGTCCAGTTTGTCAGGAGGAACACTACATCTTATGTCCTTTCAACATTTTAACATATATACTTCAGGCTAGTCAGGCTACTTTCCATGACTTCTGCTGTTCTATGAGCTCATTCTGCATAGGTATATATGGAAGATGTGAATGGTTAAATGGATGTACTTCTAAATATGTATAAATTAATTTACATTAATAATTAGAACTCCAACAGAAAAATGTCACGCTCAGGAAGTAACTGTCTACAAAGTCCACAGTGAATAGAAACCTCAATTTCTCTCTGCCTTCCGTGACTTCCCTGCTACCTGTAAATATTCACTACCTCAAGAGAATTCACACTTAAAGTTTTAGAAAATAAGCATAGACCAATGTAGGAGTCAGTGGGGCATAGATAAAAACCAACAGCCTTTTTCTGGGGGGTGATATGTGATCTTTAAGAAACTCTTCTTTGAAGGGTACATAGCTGAATCAAGTGCTATTTGGAAGCAACTACAGGTCAATGATATCAACTAGTTTCCACCTAGTTCCAGTTTTCTTCCCTTACTTTCAAACAGGTCAACAGTATGGCAGTTGCTTCCAAGAAGAAAGTGTATTTCTCCCATTCTCATTTCATGAAAGCTGAGTCAATTTTAATGAGCAAATGTTACATCAATTTGATCAGGTTTTCGGTTAAATCCACTGTGTTGGAAAGATTCATTACACTAAGGAAATAAGGGCTCACAGGAATTACCATATTGGAGACAAACTAAAACAAGATCTTTTCACGCATTGGTTTTAGTAGCTGGCTTTAAAGAAGCTGCAGAAGTACTGCCTATAATGAGCAAATATGGGAAAATCCTTCCTGAGACAAGTATTTCCTTTTAAGGTCTATTTGCCAAAAAAGTTGTTTATTTGATGCTTAAGGAGCCCAGTTCCTTTCCATTATCCTATTCTTCATTTTTAGTACTTCCGTTCTGAACTTTTCAGTACTGCCTCATGATAATCAGGTTCCCAAATTAATGGTACCTTGCGTTGAAAAGGCAAACTTTTTAACAGCCTAGTATTGCCATTTTTAAGTTTTGTTGAATATCTCCTTTGTACTATGATCAAACAACACAGATAAAAGTTTCCTGTCCCATGTGTACCATTCATTATTTGTGTATTTTTTAGATGGTCCCTCTTCTACGAGGCAGATATTATGTCTATGTGTAATCCTTTTTCACATTCTGTTACTATTCTGTTTTCATTTTCATTTTCATTTTCCTTGTTTAAAGCCAGAATTCCCACCACTGAATACAGTATTCGTTTGAAGCTCTTTTGCTGATTTATATAAATACACAATAATATTTTCCATAATCCTTTTCATTGTGAATCCAAAAGTGTTTTCACTACTGCTGTTAAGTATAAAAAAACACAGAAATTTTCTGGAATTTTCTAAGTGACCCAAATTGTACTTTGTAAGAGTTATACTGTGTACTTAGACACAGAGTACTCTACTATTTCAGGTATCATAAAGAAATGGTTACAGTATTCAGAAGCAACATGGAGTTCTTACAGACTTATAAATGTAGGAAATCTCTGTTTCACATTTGACATGAACAAACCAAAAAATTTGGATAAGTATCTTGACATTTGGGAAGAGTAGCTGAAACATTTCCAAAGTTTCCAAATTTACTGAGTCTGTAAAACTGATTAGGAAATGAAGCAAAATCAGGAATTTTTTCTTTATTTTTGTAGGGTTCCTTTTGCAATTCTGTTTGCGGTATTGCCACAGTACTTAGATACTTAGAAACATGGAATCATAGAATCATAGAATAGTTAGGGTTGGAAAAGACCTTAAGATCATCTAGTTCCAACCCCCTGTGATGGGCAGGGACACCTCACACTAAACCATGCTACCCAAAGGCTCTGTCCAGCCTGGCCTTGAACACCACCAGGGATGGAGCATTCACAACCTCCCTGGGCAACCCATTCCAGTGCCTCACCACCCTTACAGTAAAGAACTTCCTCTTTATATCCAATCTAAATTTCCTCTGTTTAAGTTTTAACCTGTTACTCCTTGTCCTGTCACTACAGTCCCTAATGAAGAGTCCCTCCCCAGCATCCCTATAGGCCCCCTTCAGATACTGGAAGGCTGCTATGAGGTCTCCATGCAGCCTTCTCTTCTCCAGGCTGAACAGCCCCAACTTTCTCAGCCTGTCTTCATACGGGAGGTGCTCCAGTCCCCTGATCATCCTCATGGCCCTTCTCTGGACTTGTTCCAACTGTTCCTTTTTATGTTGAGGACACCAGAACTGCACACAATACTCCAGGTGAGGTCTCACAAGAGCAGAGTAGAGAGGCAGGATCACCTCCTTCGACCTGCTGGTCACGCTCCTTTTGATGCAGCCCAGGGTACGGTTGGCTTTCTGGGCTTCAAGCACACACTGAGGCTGGATCATGTTCATTTTCTCACCAACCAACACCCCCAAGTCCTTCTCCGCAGGCCTGCTCTGAATCTCTTCTCTGCCCAACCTGTAGCTGTGCCTGGGATTGCTCTGACCCAGGTGTAGGACCTTGCACTTGGCATGGTCAAACTCCATGAGGTTGGCATCAGCCCACCTCACAAGCGTGTCAAGGTCCCTCTGGATGGCATTCCCTCCCTCCAGCCTATCAACCGAACCACACAGCTTGGTGTCATCGGCAAACTTGCTGAGGGCGCACTCAATCCCACTGTCCATGTCCCTGACAAAGATGTTGAACAAGGCTGGTCCCAACACCGATCCCTGAGGTACACCGCTCGTTACTGGTCTCCAGCTGGACATTGAGCCATTGACCACAACTCTTTGCGTGCGGCCATCCAGGCAGTTCTTTATCCACCAAGTGGTCCATCCATCAAACTGATGTCTCTCCAATTTAGAGACAAGGATGTCGTGTGGGACAGTGTCGAACGCTTTGCACAAGTCCAGGTAGATGACATCAACTGCTCTACCCCTGTCCATCAGTTCTGTAGCCCCATCGTAGAAGGCCACCACATTGGTCACACAGGATTTCCCTTTAGTGAAGCCATGCTGGCTGTCATCAAGCACCTTGTTGTTTTTCATGTGCCTTAGCATGCCCTCCAGGAGAATCTAACACTTGGTCATCTAATGTTGGGTTGAGAAAGAAAGAAGAATGATTTTAGAGGATTTTAAGCAGACTTGATCAAAACTAAATATTCCATATTCACTATGACTTTTGGGCAAAGATAAAAATTGGGTATAGGTCACCCAAGCAATCCATATTTTCACAGTTGAAAAATTTTATTTAGGAAGACTTAAGCTAAACTGCTATTTTACTGAAATGTAATAAATGTCTATATTGTAAATATTATAATTATAAATTTTATAAATATTATAAATAAATTAATATTAATAAATTAGAATCTGTTACTATCCGGACTTCCTGAAGTGTTTATGAACAGAGAAACTGCTAAAGCTCTTGTTTGAAGGAGAGTACTCTGAAATCTGCTGTTGTTTTTTAGGTCTGACCTGCCACTTTTTTGTTATATAGAGGAAACTGTATTCCTTGTATGTGGAGGTGAAAGGAAAATCATTTCCTAAAAGAAATAGGCACTTTGGGGACACTGGAGCAATAACAAGGTCTTCTACCATTTCTAAAGCCCATATTAGCTATTAGTAACTCATATGGCCATGGGAAATCACTTTGTTCATCTTGCTGTTTTGTTCACATTGAACCATTTCAGAAAAACACAGGGAACTAGAAGCCATAGGAGTGCTAGAGTCTTGACTTACACAAATTTACGTAACAAAATTGTACCTACATAATGGCTGAGGTCTCTGACCTGTGCTGGAATCTGACACTTGCTTTGTTTCTTAGCTTCAGATGTAGTGGGAAAAGAGGAAAAATGTATATACAGGCTCTAAAAGCTACAAGAATACCAAGGGTCAATCTGCCAACAATTCACTCTAGTTCAGGATGTTTTTATTACTCAGCTGTTAGTCATGACTACAAAGTAGTTGAGTTCTCACAGCTCTCTCACACTATTTAGACAATGAATTAATATGGCTGATAGAAATTCTCCACTGTGTACATCGTGTACTTAATTTTATTTGTCCTCTTCAGCATGAATAAGGTAATATTTTGCATTTTATTTTAAGATATGTTGTACTAAATGTTGTTCTTAGATCTTTTGGAGGACTGTAAACTACTCCAAACCATTTCTGCAAGCAGCACCACAGGCACTATATATTTTTCCTTGGGATATAAGGAAGAAAAATGAGGCCATTCATCACATAAGATAGAAGATTTAATTGTCAGGGATTGCTGGAAATGAGCTAGCATTACGTTCATACTGATCATAATTGATAGAACCACAGGGAATCTGATTAGAAGGATCATGCATAAGGTGATGGATATTATGGAGAGTGAAAGAACAGGGTAGGTATTTTGAATGACACCCAAATGGTTGCCATGATTTTACATGCAGGGACTGACCACACAGGTGCTTGAGAGAAAGTTTAGACAGCTTTCCTTCCAGAGCAAGGTTTCACTATATGATAATTAAACTTCCTTGAAAAGTGAAGACATGAGAGGGGGAGATGGGACCTCATAGCAGCCTTCCATATCTGAAGGGGGGCTATAGGGGTGCTGGGGATGGACTATTCATTAGGGACTTTAGTGATAGGACAAGGGGTAACAGGTTATAACTTAAACAGGGGAAGTTTAGATTGGATATAAGGAAGAAATTCTTTCCTGTTAGGCTGGTGAGGCACTGGAATGGGTTGCCCAGGGAGGTTGTGAATGCTTCATCCCTGGTGGTGTTCAAGGCCAGGTTGGACAAAGCCTTGAGTGGCATGGTTTAGTGTGAGGTGTCCCTGCCCATCACAGGGGGGTTAGAACTAGATGATCTTAAGGTCCTTTCCCACCCTAACTATTCTATGCTTCTATGATTCTAATATGCACATCCATACATAATACACGATTATTGGTGGTTAGCTTGTTATGTTGTTATAGAATGAGAAAGGCAGTAAGAAGACACAAAGAATGTTTTGCTATTGATGTTGAAGTTAATGCTAAAATGAGAAAGTTGGAATCTTATAACCATTTAGCCCCAGGTTTCTACTTCTAAATGGTGATTGTTGACTTCCAATCTGTAGAGCAAGCACCAAGGTCAGTGTTGCATTCACATATACAATGCTCAGAGTAGTCAATGTCTTGAAATTGTGTAACAAGGACGACACAATTGCTACACATATAAATATCTAAAGGCATTTTGACATTGATTCATCATGCAAATAAATCTGTAAATGAAACTCCTAAGTTTCGTTATAACATAACTCCTAAGTTGTGTTGTAAGCTGTGTCTGTCATGATGCCAGCTGAAGTATTGTTTCTGCTAGCTGGGAGGTGTATACTTTGAACTGCATTTAAGACGGTGAAATCCAGTGATTAGAGGTGGCTGGAACAATTCTAGCTGACCCTTGTCCTCCCTCTACTCTGCAAGGTCATCTGCTCAGATTTTTGGAAGACGTGATGGGAGATGTTTGCTGCTCAAAGTCTATGATACAGGCCAGCTCTTTAAGCAGATTCCTTCAGGGACCTCAGAGCTTTCCTATTCGTGCTATTAGGGAGACCTCTAGGAGGACAGCTTTGAGTAAGAGTTGTCTTGTGAAGAATCTTCTTGTTGGTTTGTTTTCTGGAAGTTGTTCCTGATAAGAAGAAATGCACATTTCAAAATGCTGAAATCCTGCACAAAATTGATTTTTCTTTCAGCACCCTGCTCTCTTGATGAGAGGGTGCATTCATACAGGGCTTCCAAATTACAGACAGGAAGAAAGCACATTGTCACAAGAATGTCTTTCAAAATTTAAAAGTTGCTTTCTGAACCTGTTTGAGATTGTCAGCTAATAGGGTAGCCCTGTTTCATAACTCCTTTATTGCAATGCACAGCTGGGTGAACATCCACCTCATACAATACTTACTTTTGTTTTTCCTTATTTATCATCGTTATCATTACTTTTTACTTTGGTTAGCAGATGTTTTTTTAGTGTTCTGACATCTTTTATAATTTGCATATTTGTTAATTTAACTGGCAGAAAAGTCGATGTACTGTACAGTATGCACTTCATATTTAACACTTATATGCATGTGGCATATGCAATAGGAAAACTTCCTCTGATACCCCAAATACATATTGAATGCACAAATTTAACATACTTTTTAAAATTCATATATTTGGGCTTTTCTTTTGTGCCATGCAAAAATGTCTGATTATTTAGAGCACAGCTCAAATCCAAGGAGGAGTCATTTTGAGTCTACAGTATAAACTCATAGCATTCAGGCTGTGGCTATGATGAACAAATCAGTAATTAATTGGGCATTCATTCAGTGACCTGTCAGCATTCAAATGCTTTAATTAGATGGAGAAATGGAGGCAAGTAATGAGGGCCAAATCTGTATCCTTTTGAATTCAGTGGCAAAACATCCACTTGCTGCAATAAGATTTAGTCCTAAATGCATGACAGCACACCATAGAAGATGTCGTCTCCACCAACTGTGGTTCAAGTGTATAATACCGATAATGTCACTGGCATTGTATCTTTCGTTAAAGAAACAATGATGCTCTTAGGAAGCTTTTTGTCTGCTCATGCATACAAAACAGGCAATTTTCATAAGGTATTAATTGCAAATTATCTAGTATAAATGAGGCTCCCAAAAAGAAAAATCTAGTTTTTACTGTATCTGCTGTTTATTTCATTATTAGTATTCGTCATTGTTTTGTATATGTGGTACACCTGAAAGGAAATACCATATCCTTTGTCAAACAATCGCACTTTAAATATGCAGGTGTACACAGACCTGGAGTTTTTATTCTATTGCCAAGTTTTTTATAACTATTCAAACATATATGTATCTAAATGTATGATAGAAATGTGTGTCTACCTATGTTTTTCTACGTATTTTAGCCAGCTTCAGTTTACACACAGATAAATACAGATAAACTGTGTTAAAAATTTTCACACTAGATTAAAATGCCAGTGATATATTTTAAGTGTGGGATTTTTTTTTTCTTTTAAAGGTACTGTATGTAGCTCAGCACCTATTTGTTGCTATCTAGCTAGCATTAACTTGGCAATTGAAGTGTGGGTTTGAACCATTTTTTATGAAAAACATAGAACAGTTTTAAAAATTGATTTACCATTTGGACACTCTTTTGAATTCAGTTTGTCTATTCTTCCAAAAGTGATTTTAGTTTCACTAAAAACTGAAAGTTTTTAGTCCCCTTAGTGAGACCGATTGCTGCTCAGGTTGTGCTGAGTATCAGTCAGTGGGTGGTGAGCAAATGTATTGTGTGACACTGTTGTTTACCAGTTTTTTCTCTTTTTCCCCTTTTAGGTTGCTGTCTCTCTCCTTGTTATTCACCTTATCATTATTACTTGTAGCAGTAGTGTTAGTATTATAGTGTACTTTATTTTAGTTATTAAACTGTTGTTACCTCAACACATGGATTTTATATTCTGATTCTCCTCCCCATCCTGCCTGGGAAAAAAGGAAAGCAGGGGTGACCAAATGGCTGCGTGGTACTTAGTTACCAGCTGGGTTTAAACCATGTACGTACACAACAGTAAGTACACTAGCTTTGAATGTGGAATATACCTCTGCCCTAGGAAATCATAAACATCTAAGTCTTGCTTCGTTCTCCTCCTGGCTGTTAGGAGCTGCCTTCTCGTTTTGCAGCCTTAATATATTTATATACAATTTTCATTCTTGTGATTATATCGTTCTCTTTCTTTTTGCTTCAGTAGTATTTTCCCTTTATGTTTTTAAAACTATATTGAACTTTATTTATAAAATGAAAACATATCTTCCATTACCTTTTGCTTTGTAAGGCTAAGCCACTGCAGGTCTCCTGTCAAAAGTACAGTTTTTGTTCCTCTGAACATTCAAGTGTGCTCATCTTGGCTGAACACAAATTAATCAAGTTGTATGAAATTTTTCAGATGCAGTCTCAACAGTACAGAAGCATTAATACTTCTCAATTCCTACCAAAAATACCCCATATGACATATTTGGGGATTATGTTTGTACTTTTCACAGCTAAATCAATCTGAAGTTCACAGGCTTGCTGTGATCAACTGATATATCCAGGGTATTCGCCTCTTCTGTCATTTCAAAATGATGAATTGTCATCCTATAACAGAGATTCTTGTTATTAGTCCTGAAGTACGTGACTTTGCAATCTGTACAATTATACCTCATCCCTTCTTTTCTAGTTCACTCAACTCTTCCAATATTATATTATGGTCCCTCTTTAAATTATTGTTTCCAGTGCTTTGTTGCTGGCTTTTTGCATTCTTCTTCAAGTGACTGATGCAATCCCTCAATCCCTCCCCACCATATGCCTTACACAGTTCCTAATAACTGTTGCATTGAAGTAGATGTCTGTTTCATCTAGATTTTTTCCAGAAGTAATGTCACAAGCTGTCTTAAATAGGGTCAAACAAACAAACAGCTTCCAAACAGCTGACTCTTCAAATATTTTCAGTTTCAGAGTAGTAATTCAACTATAACACTAAACTCCTGAAAGACAGATATTTGCAAACTCCTTAATGAATTCCACTCCTTTCTTTTTATAGGCTCATTACTGGAACTCACCCTCATATCCTTCCCGAAGCCTCAGTAAGGTTTTGGGTTTTTTTCTGGTCCTTCCCACAAGTGCCTCATATAACTTCTGTAAGTCAGTGAGAGTCACCTTGGGTGCCTTGTTCAGTTTTGGGAGGTCTTTATTTTTTTCCATTTCTAAGAATCACCAGCTGGGAGCAGAGCTGTCTTATCCATCTGCGAGCAGAGCAGCTTCCCACCCCTGCTGAAAGCAGTGGTCTCACCTCCAGAACTGCTAAATAACACAGAGTTCTTATGACTATGGCAACTTAAAAAGCCCTAGCATATTTTAAGAAGAGATCAGTACTTGACAGGCATAAAGTACTGGGGCCAGAAAGGGTGATAGTCAATACGGTCAACTGAGCCAAGCCTTACAGCCATGGTGACTGGAGAAGTTTGCCACAGCAAGGGGACGCTGGCATCATCCCTGAGGATACTTTCAAACTCCGCAACATGCATATGAAATTGTTCCATTTGGCTCTGGAACTGAATAAACCTCTGCAGAGTTCATCAAACACCTACTTAGCACCAATCCTATTGCCTGAGCAAGCTCACCAGAGCCCAGTGTTTTGTGACTGCCTATTTAGCTCAGCTGATCTATTACCTTATCTGCTCAAAATAAAGAACTAGAAAAAAGAGTTCTTGAGCTCAGATAACTACCTGCTCTCCCAGCTTGAGGTTTGATTTTGGTTTGTTTTCTACTGAATGCCTCCAAATACTCCTTGAGATGCCAGGGGCAGGTACACAGGCTCTCAGCATCCCTGTGTGTATCATACACCAAGCTATTGCACCATCTCTCAGCCTTGTAATGGCTGGGAGATCTCTTTTTGTCATCTAGTCCTCTTTGTCAGATTAAGACACAAGATTTTGCTACCAAGGAGACAATCATGAGGCTTATACTCAATATGCTGATGGACAAAGCTCATATATTATCACATTCCACTTTCTAGCAGGGTCTACTACAATATCTATCTTAGCCCCAGTAAAGGAGGTTTTCCTTGCTGTAATTCCCTAAAATACCACTGATGGTCTGAAAGTCTCCATTTGAAGTGATGAACTGCATTAATCCTTGATGAGTGCACAACACATACTGCCAAGGGAGCCCTGTGCAAAATGCAATATCCACCTTCTTCAATCTCTGGAAACAGACCAGCCAGTTCCTTGCATCAATAAACATATAGAAATCATTGTGCTCCTTTGCTCTTGATTTCCCAGGCTCCATACCAAAATTAGGAATCATCAAAACAATGTCGTTAGTCCTAAGGTTTTTGTTGTCACAAATTCTGATCTCAGGTGTTTGAGACCTCAGTGAGGGCTGAATCTAAATCCTTCCTTCACCAGCTACTCCTTTGACCCAGGCAGCTGATTGCTTTGGACCAGTGTGTCTCAAGGCTTATCTAGTCCACTGATCACCCACACAACTTACGAATTTTGCCCAGCCCTCCTGTGCTGCCTATCTTCAGGAGCCTGTGGTGGCCTGCGATGGCAGAACTTGTGCATGCTAGAAGAAAAGACAAATGTTGATTGTAGTTCTCCACTGTCCTCTTCTGTCTCAACTGTTTCAACAGTAGCACTTTCTGTTAATCAAAGACTGGCAGAGGCCCAATACCTGGCACAGACTTAAGTAGCTTGGAAGACTTCTAATACAAGATCCCTTTCTTAGTCATAACATGAGCAAATCTTTCTGTTGAGCAAGCATATATATTTGCACCTCATAGTCTGCAAGATGAATGCTTCCACATCTCAGACAGATTTCCACTTTACCTTGGGTCAGAATCATTTCCTTTTTGGCAGGTCTTCCTATTTGACTTCTTTATACCATTGAATATACTCACAAAGGTTTGGCTTCCATACATGTCTACCAGATGGAAAGCAGTGTGATATTTCATTCCTGGTTAAGGCACTAAAATAAATGTGGTGCTAGGTGCTTTAGCAACTTGACTTTATGATGCCCTACCTCCACTATACAAAGGTTTTATACCATATTCAGATTCTGGCTTAAAATGGCTATTGTATTTTACACCTCTGGATTATAAATTAAGCTCACGTTCACAAACAGATTAAGAAAAACAGAATATGCCTGAGTCTTCAGACAGTCTGAAATGAGAAATGGGGATGACCCAAACACCTCTGCTTTAGAACTACTATCACGTATGATTGGTCTGCAAATATTATGTTCTCAACTGGGTCATCCAATATAAAAACTGTCATTGATTTCCTACCTAGTACATTTTGTAAGGTGATCACCAAAGTGAGCAATATACGGGTGAATGCAGCACTCATTGCAGTTAAAATCTGCAGATATCTGTTTTAACATCACCTCAAAGACTGTGTTTAGAAACTGAAGAGTTTTACGGATCATATGGGCAGTAAGAGTCTCTCCCTTTGGACATTTGTTAAATGCATACATATCATGCTTGCCAGCACCATCACTGTCTGTGTAAGAGCAGCAGATAAACAAACATATTCTTAACAATTCTGTGTTTACATCATAAATTTGCAGTGCCTAGTCTGTTCCACTCCATTCTTTATTCTGGGTGTTACAACCAAGAGGTCTGAGGGACCTACTTAATGAGCACAGGTGGCACTGGATATAGAATAGTCTGCTATTTCTCCTTCAGAAATATAAATGGCATGCTAAGTTACAAAATAACCACAGTAAAATTTATGTCTTTATTGTCCTTTTTAGTGCCTCTTATCTTAGCATCCATGTACTGCAAGGGCTTCTACAAATGACCAAAAGGAAGAGTTTTCTGTGTGGAAAACGTACCTCTGAATCGAATTACATTCTTTATTTCAAACATCACGATCACAACCGTGTTTCTTTTTACCTCTAGCGTGCTTGTCTGAGATCCCTCACCCTGCTGGCAGGTGTTGATCCAGCTGGAAAAGCACAAACAGGGTTTTTTGCTGACTCAGTAACAAAGCCAGCTCATTATTCCACTCAGATATAAGATAAATAAAGAGAAATTATGACAGCATGGTAAGGTTTGGGTAGGCATGTCCTGAGGGAGCAAGGCATAGGGAAAACCAAATCCAAGGAAGTTTCATAGCAAATTCTTTCAGGATGACCTTTGTGTTAATAAGCTAGGTTTATTAACGAAGAAATCCACTTGCCTGCACCCAAACATGCATGAATATTAGTCAATATTCTTTTTAATAGCTGCTTTCTCTTGCATGAATGTCTATCAGCCACCCATAATTCTCAGACAACATGTCTGCAGCCAGCTTTTGTGAACATGTTAATTAGGAAGTCTGTACCAGCTGAATTTCTAAGATGAACAGCAAATAGTACTGCTTGTGCACCCCACCCCCACTGCAGGCACCCAAAAAGCATGGTTTATTCAACAGAAATCATACAGAGGAGAGAGACCAGGTAGATTTGGAACCTCACAGCTGTAATACAAAACTATAAATCCTACCTGCATAGAGAGCTTAAGTGCTACACTGGCATTCAGTGACAAACAGTGGTCTCAGATCTTGGATTTTATGGTTGCCTCAAGTAGCAAAAATGCTTCATTTCATAACATTGCAGGGAACCTATTGGGCCCCAGCACATACAAATATGCTGAGGTGTAAGCAGAGAGGTAATTCATTCTGTACCCTCCAACAGGCAGAGAGGTAACCTGCCACAGATTGTACAAGCATGAATTAACTTTCCTTACCCCAAGGTAATCATTTGGGTTTATAGATAAAATTTGGGATTATAATTTATCTGCTTCAGCACAATTACTTTGACAAATTGATTTCTTGGCTATTAACAACACAACTAAATTCTTCCCAACACGGGGCTGTTCCATGTTCAATGGGATTGATACCAAGGAAATAAAAGCCTGTGAAAATTTGAATAGCTAAATATTGGCTTGTGAAAATACTGGTAGTATAAGTGTTTGGATGGAGAATTAATGGTGACACAGCTGTATTGAATACATTACAGTGACTGCATATGTGTTTTAAGACAGAGGAAGGCATACAGCTTGAAGAAAGAAATGCATAAATATAGCTTTACATAAGATGGTTGCTCATAGTAAGGTAGGGTGAGAGCTTATAGTATTGTGATACTTTCATGGAAATTTGTCTTTAGGCTTTATGGTGAGCAGGATAAGAAACTTCTGATAGTGTTTTGGTTGGAGATGTCTATTGTGCTAAGAGACTTTATACTTGGCTCACTATTCATGATTTTGATAGAATTAAAATGGGAAAAAAAAAAACAAAACAAACAGCAAAACAGCCAAACCAAAATTGTATTTCAGACAAGTAATGTAATAAAAAGTAAAGTCAGAGCAGAGAAGCCTCCTCCAAAGTTCCAAGCAATAATACCTCATTGCAAAGCTCTGCAGTTTTCCAGGAAAAGTTCCCAAAACCAAAAGCCCAAACCTAATCTAAAAGTCCTGAGCAGGGCTGGAGAAATAAGTACAGCCCATTCAGAGATAGAAATTGTCTGCTACTGTGTTATAATTTTCAACAACATAAGTTTCTCACAGACTGGTACCCTGAGCAGAGCTTGCAGCTTGTTTTAAAATAAAATAGGCAGGGGAAGTTGGTGTTTTGCAGGCACCTGCATGAGGTGCAGGCAGAGCCTTCAGTGGCTTCTTGTGCTTTTTATTCCCCCAGTAAGGTACAGGGGGAAAGGGAATTGGTCATGTGGGGCACCACTGAAGTCGTGTATGTTTGGAAATGGGGCTGCAGTTCTTCAAATCCGACATCGAGAAGCAAGTAAATGATGGAAATGTTTTGTCTCTGAGATTCAAGCTTTTCTTTCTCCACTGCTGCTGACATCTGATGCCCCACACCCTTTTAAGCACTTATCTGCACTATTTTAGTATCATCTTCACCACCTTCTCTTACCATCTCCTAAGCACACACATACAGAGCTACAAATACAGTTTCCACAACCTGAGGAGGAGTGCCTCAGAAGCCATTTTCATATCAAGCTATCCCAAAATCTGTATGTTCTTGAGGAACTATTCACATGAAAAACATGGATATTAAAATTAGAACTGCTCAATCATAATAGAATTTCTTCATACTAATGTTTACTGTTTCACCCTCACATAATTCTTGCATTTTTATTTTCCTAAAAATTCAATCAAATCAACATTCCTATTTAGAATTTTTGAAAATTCAAATTATTCATGTATTTAGAAAGTCATTGTTTATCTCAGAGGCCCATGTTCTCCTGAAAATTTCAGAATTTAAACAAATTTAAAAATCACTTCAAGTATCAATTATTCTCTTTTACAGTTTATTACATATTTCTTACACCTGTCACTGGGGCATACATAGCAGGAAAAGTGAAAATGCCTTATGAAAAATGTGAGCTCCTCTCTCCCTCTTACCAAAAATGTACACTGGGAAACAATGAATTTTTTATTAGATTTTCAGTTAATTCTTTAAAAAGATCTGTGAATAAAAATCAGCATATTTGGAATTTTTTATCCTCAGTAATAATGGGCCTAACATTTCTCCATTGGCATTGATAAGACAGTGTTCTGGGTTCAGCTATAAATGGCTGAGCAAAGCTCAGCAAACCCATCAATACCTTTGACGTAAGAAATGCAAAGAATACTCAAGTACCTGTTAAGAAACAATCTTTTCTGTATACAGTAAAATATTGTTATAGATATGCTTAAAATATGGTAAAATGAAAAGGTTATGTCTCTCTTAACCATCTTCACTATCTCCACATCAGCATGACTACAAAAGATTCATGAGTACAGCTTTTTAGGCTACAGTTGTTCAGGCTTCACAAGATACCCCATTTAGGTTTCAAGAACTTCTGGTGAAAACATGAATTTTCACAAGCTTTTCAAGTTGAGGGTTTTTACCCTGTTGGGGCTTTCTGAGAGGGTTTTTTGAGGGGATTGTTTGGGGTTCTTTTAAGGAATCTCCATTTTAAAAGGTGTTCTGAAATATAGAGAAAGCCTCATATCCACTTCTAAGAAGGAGCCAGAAGTTGTACTACAGTAGTATGAGAAGAACTTCAACTTTTGTAGGGCATTTTATAGTTTATTAATAATGTGAAAATTCTGAGTGAGAATGAGACTATTTTCATCTGAAAAGATTTAAAACTGTTAGTGAGTTTGTATCAAATGAGTAACTTTTCCCTAGAAACTAAGGCAGTGACTGCAGATACTTGTATTATTTGTTTGCTGTTTATCTTGGAGGCTTTGGTTTGGGTTATTTTGTTTATTTCAGATCGATTTCATTTGGTTAGGGTTTTGGGGTTTCATTTATATTGCTTTTCTCTCAATTGTGCAGGGAAGGATTTTATCGTGGACAGTGATTTTTGTTTCTCTTTATGCACATACCAAAACCTTTTCCTTATGGTCATTTTCAGAAAAAATGAAAGTGAAAAATATCCCCTTATCCTGATTTATTGTGGTCCCTGTGACTTACCTGGGCACTTTTCCATGCATATCCAGAAAGGGAGGCACCCTTGCTTCTGGAAAATGGTCATAGTGCCTACTGCATACTCATTACTACAGCGATTCCTTAACACAATGACAGATAAAAGAACTTTCCTTTTATTGAACTAAACACTGGTTTTACATAAAATAGACTATAATTCAGAGTCTGTAATGTCTACTGAAAGGTTAGACTCGTTACCATCCAAATAGGCTGAGCTAATAAAAATTATATTTGTTACAATCCAAATAGATTAACCAGCCTTAAGGGCTTAGCTATGTATCACACTTTTCAATTTTCTTATAATTAAATTAACATAAAACAGACTTGACAAATAAATGACTGTATCAGAAACAGTTAAGCTCTATTTAACCAAAATAACTGTTCTATTTACATATACAGCAACCTGTGTCTATTTTGGGAGCTATAAGAAGCCTATCTAGTTAGCAAATGCTTGGGTGCTCACAGTTTGTGAACAGCCTTGGTCCCAGCCTTTCTGTGAACCACATATACCCCAAATGATAGATTTTGTGGTTTAGTTCCTGCACTCCCTGTTAGTTCCCTCTGAACCAGATATCTCCTCTGATACCCTGTCACACCTGAGCAATGGCCTTCTTATGCAGAGCTCAGCTTTATTCACTGAGTAACCCTTTTGACTAAACAATTTCAGTAGGATTATTTATAGAATCATAGAATCATTTAGGTTGGAAAAGACCTCTAAGATCATCAGGTTCAACTGTTAACCTAACACTGCCAGATCCACCACTAAACTATGTCCCTAAGTGCCACATGTACATGTCTCTTAAATACCTCCAGGGATGGTTACTTCACCACTTTTCTGGGCAGCCTGTTCCAATGCTTGACAACTATTTTGGTGAAGAAGTTTTTCCTGATATCCGGTTTAAACCTCCCCTGGCACAAATTGAGGCCATTTCCTCTACTTCTATTGCTTGTTATTTGGAGAAGAGACAAAAACCCATCTTGCTGCAACCTCTTTTCAGGCAGCTGTACAGAGGGATAAGGTCTCCCCTGAGCCTCTTTTTCTCCAGGCTAAACAACCCCAGAGAAAAAACTGTTTTATGAAGTCAAGCACATGTGTAAGTCTTTGAAGGGCAGTGGTTTTAGTCTCTACACCACATTTTCCCCACCCATCCATACATCCGCTACCCACGTTTCTAAGCTGAAATAAGGTCTCTAGTAAAGTCTCTTAGATGACAGCAGGCTAACTATTTAATAGTTTTAGCAGTTCATTAATGAAGGCTGCATGCTTAATTCAGAAGCATTGACCTTCCTAAAAACACCCTGGCTCTCTATAAACTATGCCTCTACCTATAAGCTTTCTGGCCTTCTTTTCCCTCTCTTCCATTCCACCGTAAATCTTGAAACCATAATACTCAGATCCTCAATTTTCACCACATCTCTTACCTACCTCTAAAACGAAAGAACAAGATGCAAATACCACTCCAGCTTATAGTCTCATCTGTGGCCACCCTGTTGGATGAAGGACCACAGACATAACCTTAGTGGTTGGCAAGGGCACAAATATGAGACAGTGGGTCAAGATAGTAATTTTCCCTCTTATTTCACTTGGGAGTGTGTTTGCACGCATGTCTGGGGAAAACCTTCCCAGCCCTGAGAAGGGCTGTTGGAAAGCTTTTCACAGAAGTTTTGTTTCCCTTTATGGTGTGGATATTAAAAACATAGTATGACCCAGCATTAAGAAAAAAGCTTACAAAGACAGTACCAGGTGTCTGCGATACAGGATGTGTTGGATGTGGGTCATGGTTTTTGAGATCTTTTTGTGTCACACTTTCACATAGCAAGTAAAATAATGAAATTGATGTGTAACCTGGTTTTGCAAAAGCTCTGAAACTCTAGCTGCTATGCTGTAATGTGTGTGTGGTTTGGCAAATGTTAAAGAGAATAGTTTCCACTTTTCATAAAGCCATGCAAAATCCACTTAAGTTTCTTAGGGCTTTGTGCTATAATTAATCATTCTGAGAGTGCTATTGTCTGAGGACTGTGTCTTTAAGCCCCTCTCCTCCCTATAGGACCTCACTCAGAGCAGAGGAGTGCAAATGGAGTTGAGATCAGCAAGCCGAATACTTACATGCTTCTTTGCCACCGCTTTTCTGGTACCTATTTTATGAACAATGGGCTACCTATTGCAGAAATGATCAGTATTGCACCTCAGGTATTCTGCCTAAATTACAATTGCACTGCCTAGATCTAAGCTATAAATATCAATGTGCATCAGAGAAGTTTGCTTTAAAAAGAAAGAAAAAGAGAAATGGATACTATTTTTAAATGCAGCCCTAGAATCAGGTGGCTTCATGCTGTTATGATAAGGAGCTGAGTAGCACCAGCTGAGAAGGAGGTCTAAGCAGCAGTATAACCTCCTTTCCCTGCAGCAGGTCCGATAATCAGGAACTTGTGCTCCGACAGGTGGGAAGGGAACAAGGTGATGATTATTGTTTTAGTTTGGGCTTCGCCTGGGGAATTAACTGAGCTTTTGAAATTCAGTTCTCCAGAGTGCAGTCTTTTTGGCTTTCCTTTGTGCAGGCTTGTAATAGCCTGTCCACATGACTCCTGCAAGGGCCCTTAGCAAGAAAGAGCACCAGAGCTGTTCAAGACTCTGAAAGGAGACCAGGTGACCCAAACAAGCCCCCTCACTGTGCAGGCTGTGGGTAACTCAGGGGCAGTCTGGAACAGAGCAGAGGCTCGGTCCTGTGTGATGAAGGATTGGTAGCACAGTTTCTTAAGCTAGGATTCAATGTGCATTTTTCTTTTTTTCTCCTTCTCTCCATGTGAGCTGTTCTGTCCTTATGGGGTTTGGTTTTGGATTGCATTTAAGGTATAGAAGATTCGGGAAAACTGGCAAGGGTTACTGCAGTATGAACCTCTTAGAAGATGTTTTATAACACTCATTCTTGCTCACCAATATGGGATTTACAAGGCCAGGGGAAAAAGTAAAAGAAAGAAGGAAGGAAAGATGGAAAGGAGGAGGAGAAGAAAAAAAAAAGTAGCAAGGTGGGGGGGACTGTGAAACAATATCCCTTTTGTTCTGCAAGCTGAAAGATGTTGTAAACTGTTAACTCTTTAGGAGTTATTACACATTGTTTCCTTTACATGACACCCAACCCCATCCCTGGTTCTCTGCCTTCACCTTTGGTAAAGCCCAACAGTATCAGGGTTGAAAGCGCAGCGGTACCATATACACAAACTCAGAGCTGCTCAGGGGCTGTACTTTGACTTCTGAGGTATTCTGTATGTTCCCTTTTCCTCAGCTTATGTATTAAAGCTTATTTTTAACCAAAGCTATGATCCTAAGCTTCTTCACAGCCTCAACTAAGCTGTGTGATTCATTTTTCAAAGCCTAATATTTTAGCCTCAAAAGCAGGATGAAATACTGTCATTTGAGTTTTTTAATGACTATGGACTAGTGCATGCTTTTTCAGCCTTTCCTCAAAGACTCCAAATTAGAATAAAACTAATTTCCACAGCACATGTAAGCCAATAAAAAGAGTATAGCAAGAGGAGGATATGGAGCTGGAAGAGAATAACATGGTACCAAGATCTGAGCTGAGTCGGTAGTGTATAATGATAAATAATGTACAAATATTATTACTGTTATTATTATTCTGTAGTATTATTCTGTGCCAGCACTCTTTGCTGGTATGTCAGTCCAGAATGCAAAATTCTTCTGTTTTTCCTCCCCCTTGCATAGTCTGAATAATGGGGCTTATTTTGTGCAAGTTTTGCCCCAGGGTTTCCCTTCTCTGACTGGCAGATGAATATGTGGTTATAGCCTTCCACTCTGAGCCTGTGGAGCCACCCAACTCCTCTGCTGTGATGCTTTCTGTAGTACAATACTCATGTGGAGCTTTACAACAGAGAGGACAAGTGGTGATGGAAGCTTAGCTGGTAATACAAAGCCCCTTGAAACCAAAGGGCACTCTCGCATTGGCCTCAGTGTGCTGCCAATGTGCTGCCAAATTCTATTCTGGGTCATAGAGGAGAGAGAAAACTATGTAAGAAATTTAAGGAGGATGCAGGAATAGGAGAAATGGGTCAGGGAAGCTGGAAAGAGAGGAAAAAGGAAAGTGGGAGTGAGAGTTGGTATTTAATAATAAGGGTCCTTGAGGAATAAATTTCAGTAAGCACTGAAAAGCAAAAGGGAGGAGATGGCCCTGCAGTGAGGATCTGTGAAAGGGAAGGAGACCAACACAATGTCAGCTCCATAAAGGAATGCAGATGAGACTTTTTCTGCACAAACCTGGAGGCAGAAAAATGAAAAATATTCCAGACTTCCTGATGTAAATTGGAGATTCAGTCTGAGGCATCCCTTCCTGTGGATTTCTCTTTCTGTTCTTGTCTTTGTGGCGCAAATCGGGAGTTGCCTAATTACCTACCTCAGCATGGGCAGAGTCAAAGAGGGAGGTCTTATTGTTTGCTGTCTTATCTTCAAGAACCTGAATAATAAAATTTCTGATGATGCAGCAGGCAACAAGAAGATACTCAGTGTTGTGCAGCTATTTTTTTCATGGGCTGTCCCGAGAAAGCAAATACTGCATCCAGAAGAGTGGCAAAGAGTCATTTAGTCACTTGACCTGCCTTTTGTATAAACTACCATAGAAAAAACAGAATAGCTCTGTGCAGAAATGGCATCTAAAGCACATATATAACCAAAGACATTTGATTTGCAGAGGATGTCCCTTTGGAGTTCAAGGAGCAAACACACAGAGTTCTCTATCAGTAAAGAAATCAAAACAGTTGACCAGATGGTTGGGGTGTTCCTTGAGTTCTGCCAGTGCTGTTCTTCTTATGTAACTTTGGTATGCAAAACCACTATACCACACTCAGAGTGTTGCTGGCTGGGGTTGTTGTAAGCAAAAACTGAGTTTTCCCAGGCAGTGTTGGTCATCAGGTTTCAACGATCAACAATAAAATCATAAACGCTTTATACAACATAGGCATTAAGGTCACAGTAGCTTTTTTTGGCAGGTTTTTTTAACATCTAAGTGTTTTTCTTTACTGTATTATAAAGAGAGAGAAGTTATGGTTAATGAAGGACAAAAAGATCTAGAGCTATTTTTTTTCAATTGCTTGATACCATAAGCATATCTTGGTTACAAGGAAAGAAAAAGCTGTGTGAATTATTTACTATGAGAAATGCAAAGAATAACACTGAGTCAAAATAATATGTGCTATTCAAATGCAATAGAAAACGGTAGAAGGCGGGTACTTGCATTTAAAAAGTTATTGTATTCATGACTTCATTTATTTTGGTGGTAGAATGTAAAGAACAAAATAAATTAGAACCAAAAATTGAAAAGATGGGATTAATATACAGCAGGGCTGTGAATGATTTGTTTCTCTTCCCACAATGCCCCTCTCCAGCTTATCTGAACACTTAGCTATGTTTATTTCCATAAAGAATGCATTTTATTCTGAAGAAAGCTAGGATGTGCTTTTTAAAATAAAGCAAAAACTTTATTAAAATTCAAAAGAAAAGTAAGCAGAGATGATTTGGAAAGCTTTATTCATTTATTTGGGCAAACACTGCTAAAAACATTTAGGTGCACTGCGTGTTTAAAAAGTAATAAATAGCTATTGTGCTTACTTCATAAACTTGTCAGAGTGTCTTCATTTTATTTTCCTGAACAAACTGAATTTCTGTACTGCTCATCCCCAGCCAGTTAATAAATACATCACCCTAAAAAGTGCTGTGGTATTAAATTTACAGCAGATAAAATATGGATGAAGTTGCTGTGCTTCAGGTACGTCAACTGTGATTTAATATCTCTGACTACCCTTATGAGGAGTAAAAGATTACTCGGCAGCTCCAACAGCAAGATACTGACCTTTGCTCCCAAGTAACAGCCACTCAGCAAATAGTACCAAATGAAGAAGTAGAATAACATATAGATTTGCCATAAGAAAAAATTGATCTAAATCCATATATCAAATCTGCTGATCAGAGCTCTGCAGAAAAAGTACCTCATAATCTTTGGTATGGAATTGCAGAAACTTTTGGTGGAAAAGAAACTGTGGGGTTTATTTTAAAGTAAAAGGTTTCCTGGGGCACAAGGGTTTTATATTTGTACATGTATATAGAGAGACATATATATATACATATACGTGTATATATATGCTGCCTTGAGATGTTTTGAAGTACAAAAACATCTATTGGATAATCAGTTAGTGATTTAGCAATTAGTCTTATCCCCACTTTCTATTTTTCTGTTAATTCTGTGAAAGAATGAATAAAAGTATAACATTGTCTCTCTAAATGAAGGCAAAATTCCTCTGGGAAATCTCATAACACTCTGATTTAATTTGTATTTGTAAGAAAAGTTATACCTAAAGGTGATAAAAATCCCCAGGAAGAAATGTTTATTAACAAAGAAAATAAATTCTTGTGATTTACATTTTGCCTTCAAAATAGGTGGGTGAGTGAAAGGGTGCTGCTCTGCACTTCAAAGCAAAAGCAAATGAAAAAATTTCAACAACAAAGCCAAAATATGAAACAGACAAATCACTCTGCTGAGTACTTTTTAACCTACTGTGGCACATGTTAACAAAGCAACTGCTGTGTATATTATAAGGACTGAAAAGGTAACCTTTAAATGTAGACGTAAAATAAAAATCTTCCCTAATTATTGTTGATTGGGCGTACTTAAGGAGTTAGAACTTGATTTACAATGGTAAAATTAGTAGATTTATACCACTATTATACTTGTACAGGTAAGATTTTCCCAGGCCATTAAAAATAGTATTAAAAGCCCTCGTTTCTTTAGCATCCATAATTTTAACATGATCTAATAATATTTATGCCTTACACTCTGACAGTTATGTCCATATTGTAACTTGATGTCATAAGTAATTTCTGAATCCAATGTGTTTGTGTCCATACAAATGAAAGCCTTGTTCAGTTCCTAGTTTTGTGCAAGATACTATTTTTAATAGAAAGGATTTTTTTCCTGAAGAGGTGGTTTGATTAACAAGTCCAAAAAAAATAAAATGATATTTGTCTCAAATGTCTGCTGTGGTTATATTACAAACAATAAAAGATGACCCCTGAAGATTATTAATGCATTTTTGTGAAAACTGGATTTCTTTCCAAACAAAGATTAGAAAATAATGTGATTTTAAAACATGGAAGTGGTGACATTCGTTTCAAGATTTTGGTTGGGGTTTTTCTTTCAATTAAAACACATTCCTTGCTATTAAGATGCACTGGCTTGGTTGAACAAGAATGTGCATCCTGCCCATCCTAGCCCAGATGTTACTCATTCAAACAGACGTCAGCCCATAAACCTTTCTAAACAAGTGCTTTCTCCACTCTGATTACACAAGGGATTTGGTTGGGCAAGATGACATTTTCTTGAGTGACAGATGCTCATGCTGCAGCAGTACCATGGACACTCATAATGTCCTTGCAGAGCAGCTTCTCCTCCAGGATTTTATACTGTTTTCTTTGTGTTTGTAATAATAAAGAAAAAAAAATATTTTATCCTTTATATTTGGGGGGGTTAAAAACCATACATAACAATGAGAGCCAAGACTTACTAGGAGGATTTAGACAGTCTCAGATGCTGAAGATATGCAGATACTGTGAACTTTTTAATGGCCCATCACTTCAAACACCATTTCCTTGGGCATTCCTGCCCTACCTCGACTGGTCAAAGAAAGCAAGCACAGGAGAGATCACAGGAGATGGAGGGAGGGAAAGAGGCAGAAAGATGGATCATTGGCAGACAACCTGAGGGGCTCAATTTTTTGCCAAATAAGTGTGTGGTTTCTAAAATTTATGGATGGTTCCTAAATGTTATTTCTCTGCATTTGGACCTTTAACAAGCAAGAATAGATCAGGGTGGTGGTTTTTTTAAAAAATATGGATTTTTATCATAATAATAGGTATAGTAAGCAGCAACATCTACTGTAAATATATATTAGTCTGAATATTAGGAATTATCCCTGAACAGTTTATAACAAAATGGATTTCAAAGGAATTTCAGAATAAAGAACTTCAGGAAAGCTGATAGCACCCCAGAACTGAGGTGAGTAAGATCAAGGGGCATTTCTCAACATCTCATTTATATCTCTGGCCAGCAGAGTAGTATTTCCCTGCTACGACCAATGCATTGTCAGTGACATCATGCTGTAGCCCATTACAGCATTCCTGAGATCAGACAGTTGCAATATAATCCCATTGAGTTGTTCCCTGTGTGTCATGGAATATGACACACCACAAATCTTCAAAGAATTCAGATTAATATTTTTCTCATTGCTTCGTGGGTGTCTCTTCACATAGCTAATACCCAGCCTCAATCTTAGCTTATAATCAGCTGCTAAAACCCAGCTTGTGGTACTCATATGCCAATCAGGAGTGCTGACATGAGCAGAGGGTGGCATCTCACCTTGAAATCCCATTTAACAATACAAAATTGGGGAACCTACTGTTGAGAAAACTGTGCTGTCTTGATGCCAGAAACCAGATACTTTTTGTTGGACTGCTGTGATGAATTGGCCCAACCCAGTGTGCAGCCTCTCGCAAGGATGTTGAGGTGAGATGAAAACTATCTCTCCCTTCTAGGGATAATATGAAAGAAGGCATTGAGAACACTGAGAAAACAAAAAGATGCCTAAAGCTAGCATAAACATTAGCTGTTTGCCCAGGCAGGCCAAATTTAGGAGATATGACTTGCCATCCAGACCCTGCTGCTCATCATGTCAAGTCAGACTCAAGAGCCGCTGGCCAGGAAATATAAGGCATTTATTGTTTTATCGGTGCCTGCAGGAAATCTGCCTGGTGGCTAACAAACAGGGTTCAGTTTTCAAAACCATCAAGTGTGTGAATAAGCACTTCTTTTTAGAAAGTTGATCTAAAAGATAAAGTGAAAACATCTATCAAGGACATTAGTCTCAGAGAATGACATTTAATATCTCTAAATATTGCTGGAGAGTATTGCAGAGAATACTCCTTGGAAGGGATAGACCAAATCCAAAAGGCTCTCTTAGCGTACAGTGATTAAGTAGGTCAAGACTCAATGTTTTAAAGCCTGCACTTTTAACAGGGTTCTCCTGAAGTAATAGTGAATCTGATATTGAAAATACAGCATCAACACAGTTTAGTAGTTTTTAGACTTTTCCTGCAGGACAGGAGGTAGAGAGTGAAGAGTTGAAGGTGAGAGAAAGAGGAGTTTGGTATGAGTTTTGTTTCTTTAACAGTTACAAGAGAAACAGAAAGAAAATATGATAATCAGAAACCTAGAGATCAGAATTGGGGACTTTGGGGCACACAGGGATATATTTAAGACCATGTTTATGTGGAGGTGAAAAGAGCTGGGGATTAGGGAGGCAAAAATGAATTAAAAAAACTTCTGAGGGTTCAAGGACATCTGAGGGGACTGCAGTAATGAAAAACATGGTACAGGCTGGAAAGGGCAAAAAAGGAGGCATGGAAAACCTAGGCTTCTAGGAAGTAACTTTGGGAGATGCAGTACCAGACATAATGCGGGTTGGTTGGACCAAGGGAAAATGCAAAAACCTTTTCAGGATGTTGCAAAAAGGATCCGAGGACTCGGAGTTGCAGCAGGGGCTTTATTAGCAGAAAGCTTGCAGCGCGCTTGCCAGCTCCAGGAGACCTGGCCGCAGCACTAAGGACATGGAGGCTCCTAATAAGCAGAGAGGGAGACTGTGAAGAAAAGCTCTTGTTTTAACGTGTGCCTACATTAGGTGCTTGGTGTGCTCTTCTTAGCCTAAAGCCGGTTCACTGCACAATGACCACAGAAGGCTGAAGACTTAACCCACATTTTATTCAGTGAGGATTGCTTGATAGTACCGTGTCCCCTGTGGCTGCTGCTGAGAACCGAGCTCTGCTCTTGCAGGCGTGTGCTGAAGGATTGATTCTGCAAGCTGCTGAGCACACCTGGGAACCCTTCAGCCCACCTGAGTTCAGTGGGGCTTGCGAGCACTCAAATCCTCACAGAAGTGATTGGCAGATGCCGGATGGCATCCTTAGAGAATAGATGTTGCTGGATGTTCCTTCTCTTCCTTATTAGTAGCAAATTATACCTGCAGCTGTCCAAGGTTTTTTGACTCTGACCTGTCCCATTCTTAATCAGGTGCTGATACGTGTGTGTGCAAGAGGTGTAAAAGCATAGCCATTCCTGTCTTTTTGAATATTGGGCCCAGAGACAAAATTAAACAGAGGGCACAGGAGGGGATGTAGAAGAAGTTTCACAAACATTCCTGCAAATAAAATCCATTTATTTACTTGGCTTTTTGCTAATTCACAAAGATCTAGTTAGATTTAGGGTAAGAATTTATTCACTGAAATGTTCACAGAAAAGCAGAGCAAATCCTACCATGAATAAATATTCATGGGATTGTTTGCACTGGGAGAGCTCCCCTGGCTGTTCTAAAAGCCTTTTTTTTTTCTGTAGTGTGGTTGGAAAGGATAGAATTAAGTAGTTTCAAGAAGGAAAAAAGAAACATGAAGTAGTAGCCAGAGAGAAGTGTATTTGCTGTTACTGCAGCCAGGAACAGTGAAGCTATTGACTGGGCAAGTGACTGATCCACCTTACAACTGGTTTGTCTTCAGTTGTGAGGCTGAAAAGTGATGGCCCAAGGAAACATGGCACAAGCAGGTTACCTGCCTCTGTGGTGTAAACCAGACTGAGAGCTGGGGGATTATTCATTAGATGTTCCAGTGCAAACTTTCCCTGGTCTTTAACAGGAGATGGGCATTTAGGAAGCTACTATTTGGCTGATGCTTGACTCTGCAGGTAGGTAATCTCCACAGGCTCATCCAGCCCAACTCTATTTTCACCCTCTGATGGAAAAAGGAGTGGCTGAAAAAGTGATGCAAGTCCCATTCAGCCACCCCAGCTACTGGCAGGGAAACCCCAGTGTGCTGCTGGTACCTTCAGCCCTGATAGCTAAACCTTTCTGCAGTCATCAATGAGGAGTTTGACCCCTTGTCACCTGGACAAGGGGAGATATGCTGTGCACCTGTGTGTATATCCAAGTTTGACTGTTATAATTTGGGACTGTGGCTCCAGGAACTAAAAAAACACCTCTTTCACCCTGACAGATTATACCCATCTTCCTCTTAGGCACAGAGTTAGTAACATTTCCTGTAAGAGTGAAAAGGCCCAAAGGCCCAATTATGTTTTCACATTGATTTAAAAATGTAACTTTTTAGAGAATTGAGAGACTTCTGTGGTCTATTATTAAAAGAAACTCAAAAAATCAAAAACACAACCAAGACCAAAAACCTTACCAGTGTTGACCGTTTGCCTGAAAAGCTAACAGCACTAAGCATGCAGCGTAGCACTTTGTCATTTTGTTGTGTATTTTCAGTAAAAACAACAAAACTGAGAAGCAGTGCTTACTTGACTTTGTTAGCACTTTTATTTATTTATTTTCCTTCCAGTTTTTCACCCTTGATGTATCTCCTAAGACTGTGAGCAGGATACATAGTGCTTCATATTCCAAGTGCTGAGGCCTATCTATCAAAAGCTGACTGGAGTGGGTGGTGAAATACAGTAGGAGGTGGCTAGCTACACAGTTGTACTATTAAATTACTGTCTGTCCAAGGAGAGTAATCTCTTGTTTCAGCAGCAGGTACTACTACCAGAGACTGTAAAAACCTCAAGCACTCTGAAATAGGCTGTCATACGGAGCACCATAAATTACATCAGTCAAACATTCCATCATTCATTCACTCCATGGTCTTACAGTGGGATGAATAGTCTGCTCAAGGGAGAAAAACAAAGACCAACTTCCTGATTCCTTTTCTATTTACTTTCCAAGAGAGCTTCAGGGGCCACTTTCCTATGGGAAATTTTAATTAACCATAAAATATATAATTTTCCATTTGCATAGCTGCAGGTTTCAGGGACCACACATGTTGCTCCCCAAAATGGTGCAAAGGTGTGGGATTTTTTGCAGTTATTGTTATCTACGTTTTTATTAAGAAGTTTAAGAAGTGCAGCGTCAATGACTTCCTTTTCATCTTTGTAGAATGGAACGTTTGACAGTAAGTTAAAATCCTAAATAAAATATAAAAGCTGCCAGCACATGCCAAAGTCTCTTGGAGAGCATATATGAAACGTTGCTGCTAAGACGCAAATGTCACTAATACCATATGAAAATTGCAAAAAGGTATATGAAAGTCACTAATGTGACATGAAAGAACAAAAGTCTTCAGATTATGTGAAAGTTGCTGTTCCAATATGTTACCCTTACTGTTCTAGTTACTTTCTATCTTATCTTATTAGCAACTTCCATTTCAAAATAATCTCTTACGAAAGTCTTATTCTATTAGCAGTTTTCCTTAAGTATCAGAAAACTGTAATTCCAGTTACACCGACTGAAGTGTGGCCTCATTAGCAAAGTTCTGTATTGTTGCATTGGGTTTTTACTTCCTTTTCTTTGGGAAATACATGCATTCCTGCAGCCAGAGTCTCCTCTCACTTTGCCTTCATAAAAGTGTGCACTGGCTGTGCTTCCCATGAAAGGTTAAGAACAGACTCAAAGTAGATTTTTGGAATAGAGATTTCTATCACCTGTACATTCTCAGTCCATGTTGTTAGCTACAGAGCTGTTTGTTTAAAAATAATACCATATTTAGGAAGTGCCATGGTCTTTAGGAAACCCTATCCAAATTAGAGCCTGAGCCCACAGCAAGATGCCATGTGTGTCTTGAGTTCTCCTTTCAGTGGAGAGCTCTGGTGCAGGGTTTAAATCCATATTTGAGCAGGGGAGGTGCATTTTTACTAATCCTGTACAGACAGTATTCAGTAAATCCCTACTTCTGCAATCAGAGATGAATGTCCTTGTGGACCCCTTGAATGACAGTGAGACCTCATGAATGCAGGGCAGCATGAAGCTGAGTTCAGGGTTATTAGTACTTCAGAGCTATTTCTCTACAGACCAGTGCTTGTGGAAGTGTCAAAGCTGAAATGATCTAGAACATGGACACAATAGACTTTGGACTTTATGGGTCCGCTGATTTAGAATATATTTTTATCAGCCAAGAGTCTTATTTTCTCTTTTCTTTTTGAAATCTTCTGTGAAGGTGATGAAATACATTGCATTGCTATTTCTAGCTGCTGAAGTCTGTGTAACTCGTGCAAGCAAAACACCAGGTCAAGCATGCTATGAGAGGGTCAGGATGCTAATAGGAGATGAAAACATGAATAGATGACAAATATCTGTAGTGCAGATTTCCTGGCTCCATATGTAAGCCAGACCTGATCTCCACAGACTGAGGGGGTGGCTGAATTCCTGCACTGTGCAGTACTCAGTCTGTATGGTGAACCCGAAGAACAGGTACCTTCCACAAGTGAAATGGCTGTTGAATGCCATGTGGTAAAGCCCTATCCCGAGATGCACCCAAGCAAGTCACTGAGTTACATTAAAGATAGCAACCTATTAACAGTTTCCCCTTATATTTGATTTTGATAGTGAGAAACTGCAGTTAAACACCATAAATGTACTAGTTACATATTAGGTGACTCTTGCTAAGCAAGAACTTATAATGTGCCCCCAACAGATCCTTCTCCTTTGACTATTGGTCTGAAGATAATGCAGTTTTTACATTTAACGACAGTATGGATATTCTGCTGCGGTGGGTTGACCCTGGCTGGACACCAGGTACTCACCAAAGCCACTCTATCATTCCCTTCCTCAGCTATACAGAGGAGAGAAAATATAAAGAAAGGCTCCTGGGTCGAGATAAGGACAGGGAGAGATCACTCACCAATTACTGACATGGGCAAAACAGATTTGATTTGGGGAAATTAATGTATGACCAATCAAATCAGAGTAGGACAATAAAAAATAAAACCAAATCTTAAAAACACCTTTACACCACCCCTTCCTTCTTCTCAGGCTTAAATTTACTCCTAAATTCTCTACCTTGTCTGCCCCAGCAGCACAGGAAGACAGGGAATGGGGGTTGTGGTCAGTTGATCATACATTGTCTTTGCTGCTCCTTCCTCCTAGGGGTAGGACTCTTCACACTCTTCCCCTGCTCCAGTGTGGGGTCCCTTCCATGGGAGACAGTCCTCCATGAACTGCTCCAACGTGAGTCCTTCCCACAGGTTGCAGTTTGTCATGAACTGCTCCAGTGCAGTGTCCCCCATGGGCTGCAGGTGCATATCCACACCACTCCATGAGCTGCGGGGGCGCCGCCCGCCTCACCATGGTCCGCACCATGGTCTGCAGGGGAATCTCTGTTCCAGCATCTGGAACACCTCCTGCCCTCCTTCTGCACCGACGCTGGTGTCTGCAGGGCTGTTTCTCTTACGTATTCTCGCTCTTCTCTCCATCTGCAGTTGCTGTTGTGCAGTAACTTTCCCCCTTCTTAAATACATTATCCCAGAGGCACTACCACCATTACTGATGGGCTCAGCCTTGGCCAGGGTGGGTCCATCTTTGAGCCAGCTGGGATTGGCTCCATCAGACCCAGGGGAAGCTTCTGGCAGCTTCTCACAGGAGCCACCCTTGTAGCCCCCCCCTCTACAAAACCCAATACTAAGAGATAAAGCTATTATGACACTGTGTATTAAGAAGGAAAAAAAAAAAAAAAAAAACAAACCAACTTTGAAGCTAATAATCAAAAGATTAGAGAAAGGATATCTTTTAATTAATTTCAAACCCTGGATTGAGTATTAAATAGAAACATGAAAGAAAGATTTCCAATTGGAAGGGATGGTAACTGAAGAGTCTCCACTCTCTTGAGGATTACCATTTAATTTTAAACATTGATTTAAAATAAATGGTAGTACAGTCCCCAAGGAAAAATGTATTTCAGTTGTAAACATAAGAGTGATGTATAATAAATGAAATATATAACATTCTCCTTGAGGAGTTTTTTACTTTATTGTGCAATCATGCTATGGGAATTATTCATACCTTTTAACTTGAGTCTCAGACAAAAACTATCAAGTATCTTTCTGTAATCAGCTTTCTCTTTATTTATATGCCTTTATTTACATTTTTAAAAATTTGTTTGTGATGTCAGTTCTTCCACTACTAGCACTTGTGAGGACACGTGATAGATGAGGAAGGTTTACTCTGCATTATCATCTGAATGCCAAGGGTCTCACATCAGTCCTGACCAAATATCTCAACTTACAGAATGCTTCACAGTTCCCTACCACACAGCCAGTTTTCACACTTATCTCATCATAGCCTATACAGCCTTTCTTATTCATGACTGTGTTTGTCAGCTATTCAGTCCTTTGCAGTCCTCCTATTTTCCAATTTCTCCTTCCTAAATATTAAGATACATTATACCCTAGTTCTAGGAGAAGCAGGTTTTCCACTTCATTTGGTTTGTGTCCTGTCAGCATCTAGGTGAACACAATAATTAGTTATGAATATTTGTTTCAATCCTTCTTCTAAAGAATCTGCTTTTCTTAGGTGTTCCGTTCCACTTTTTTTTTTTATTTATTTACTTATTTATATTGTGACTGTCAAGTTTATAGGAAAATGTTGGTTTAAGCAATTTTCTCTCTAGGGAAAACATACACTGTATCGACTCAGCTCTGGAGATCTGTTTCTAAGGTTTCGGGGCTTACATTAATCCAGCTAAAGGACAAAGGCATGTTCGGTGACCTAAGTGTCCAGTCAAGACTCCTGATCTTCTAAATTCCACCTTCCCTGAGAATTTCTTGGCTCTGAATGTCAAAAGAGAAGCATTCCCTGAGATAGCTAAGACACAGCTCAGAAGACACTTTGAAAACTAGAGCAGGTACTTCTTAACAGGGTCTGATGGTTCCTGCATTCTGTAAGAATAGCAGGAACTTTACCAGCTAGTAAAGTGTGAATGCACATTCAGCTGGATGATGTCTTCCAACAATTCTTGCTCCCTCTGCTCTCGTTTGTTGAAGTTCAGTATTTCCTGTTTTCAGAAGGCAACTACTTATTTTTTGTTATTGTTTGGATACTACTGCATCCTGTTGTCCTTACAGAGCATTTTTGGATCAGAAGTGCATTTTAACTAAATTTAACTTGACACAATGCAATGGAAGGCAAATTAGGAGATGGTGCGTATTTCCTAATTAATTACAATATTAACAAAGTAATTATAGTTGTGACATGTTTATTACTTAAGGATTAGTCATGTTTCATCATGAAAATTCTTTTGCACACAAAGCCTCATGTGAAGAATTGCTTTCTTTGAGTTAGTCCTACAGACTGGGCTTTCAGGTACTTGGAAAATTTTGATTATATGAAGTCCTCAGTGGGGCGAACAATGTGGGCAAAATGGATACTTCTTACTCTATTTTCCACGTTTAAACCACTAGACAACAGTATTTTTCATAGAAAAATGTGTTGTTGTGTGAAATATTGAGACTACTGGAGCAATAATATTTTCACTGAATCTGTGGTTGGAAGCAGAAGTCAACAGAGCACAGGTTGCAGACCCTTAATGTTTGCCTATTTGGAGACTGCAGCACTGTGGCACTCATGGAAGTAAAATTTTGCTTTTGAGGAAACTTTTACTGACCTGCTTTTTCAGATTTTTCTGCTGACTGATGGTGGTTGTGTTGGCAGATCTATTCCCTCAAAGATGAAATGCGCCCTGCATACAAAACCTTCAGCACTCGTCATGCACTGGGAAATGTTCCCTTTCCCAGTTTTGTTTCTAATAATCTGAGAGTAGAAAAGAGGTTTGGTTTCTATATCCTTCCCTTGAATGGAGTTTCAAACAAGTGTTTTAACACCAGACATTAAAAAATCAGTATTATTAGGGTGCTCGAATGAACCAGCTTCTTGGATTGATTATAAGGTCAATCAATTGTTCAAGGACCCTGTGTGGACCTGAGGTCTCATCTTGGAGAAAGAATCCCAGCTTTCAGCTACTGCTGTAGGAACTGGATGAAGTATTGCTGATCAGTTTATCAGTTCTAGCCCTAGTCTCAATGAGAGAGCACCTGCCATTTCTTCTTTTCCACAGGTCAATCAAAACCTTTGAAAATTGGTCAGGCAGTCACACCTTGCCTCTCAGAGAGACAATGTTATCCATCTTCCTCTGGACTCTCCACCAAAGAGCAGGATATAGTCCCAGGCACTACTAACCTTCAGAGAGACAGGAGGTGCCAGCAGGCTTACCTGAGGCAGATGGAGAAAGTGGGCTCACCTGTATTTGCCAAATGTACTGCTTTTTGAACAAGTTAGCAGATTTGTACTTGAAAGTCCATTCCGAGGAGATAGATACATAGTTATGAACCTCTCTTTTCAAACATGTTTCTGAAGTCCCCAGCAGAATAAAATGAGTTGATGCATCATGTCTTCAGTGACCTGGTCTCCAGCCTCGATCTCCTGGCCATTTTCTCCCAGGATGCTTCCAGGAGAGGGCAGCAATGGATCTGCCGGTTACTTTCACCTGGAGATGACCCCCCCCCCCCCCCGCCAAGCACACACCCTTTCTCCATTGGGTGTCAGTGGGTGTAGTGAGTCCATGGTTTTGCCTCAGGGATTACTCAAGCCAATTGGCCTTTTCATTGCTAGTTAATCATTATGGGAAATTTCTTTCCAAAGGTAGTTAGGTTTACTGCTCGATAGCTTCTGGTTTAAGGCAAGTACTATAATTCAGTAAATACTGCATTATAAGGCATGGACATCCAGGTTTCACAGCAGTTGTGCATGCACATCTGCTTTTTACACAGTGGTCCGTTATCTAGTCATGGATGAGCACCAAAGCTCATCAATTAAAGTTCCTATAAGAACTTTTTCCATACTAGAGAAAAACCTTATCAAAGTTAAATAAATAATAAAGAAGGGATCTTTCTTTTTCCTCAACATCCTTTAA